>NC_085094.1:642500-942500 GCF_963422355.1 Corticium candelabrum
AGCGAGAACGGTGCAGAAGATCAAACCTGCTATGAAAGCTAACTTCCTGGATTGCTGTTCAGTAGCCTTCAGAAAGATCAGAAATGACCCAACAGATGAAACAGGCTGGAAATTGCTGCTGCTGATACCACGTATGGTATTACAACCGCTTACAAGGGGCGGAAAAGCAAAACTATCTGTCATGCAATCCATGTATAAGCAGTTCCGTAACTTCCAATGGGAGGACTTACTGTCTAGCGGTAAAGAAGACACGAAGAAAGGGAATGCTAAAGCTAACTCCAGAGATCACGTCAAGAGAGCTGCCCTAAGTCTGGTCCGATGTGGTGAACTTTCAAGAGCTGCTCGTGTTCTTACAAGCTCAGGATTAGCTCCAGCTACTCCAGATACAGCTCACAAGCTTGCTGAGAAGCATCCTATCCGGGTGTTTGACATTCCGGACATGCCATCTCCGGACATGCCATCGCCTGCTATGCATATCAGTTTGTCAAAACAACATATGTTTAATTCCATCAAGAAATCACCAAGAGGCTCAGGGTGTGGCCCATCAGGATGGCGATATGAACACCTAAAAGTTATTGCTTCCGACACAATTTCTGCTGAACAGTTGCATTTTGCTTTTTCTTGTATTGCCAATGGATCAGTCCCTGTTTCAATTGCCAGGTTGTTGTCCTCAGCACGGCTGATTGCTTTGCCCAAAGCCTCAGGAGACGTTCGACCAATAGCTATTGGAGAAGTGTTCAGAAGAATTACTGCAAAATGTATTTGTGCACAGATGAAAAGTGAATTTTCGAATTTCTTTTCTCCTCTGCAGCATGGAGTGTCAACAGAGGGAGGAACAGATCTTCTTTTACACCATATCCAGCTTCTACTAGAAGCCAACAATGACTGGATTGTTCTGAAGACTGATGCTAAAAATGCCTTTAATTCAATCCACCGCTCCCATTTGCTGCAACAAGTGATGAAATCTTTTCCTATCTTGACAAATCATGTCATGCAAATGTATTCTGGGTTTGGTCCTCTGGTCTTCCTACAGAACAACGTCCCTGTTATTTTGTCATCTCAAGAAGGCATCCATCAGGGAGATCCTCTAGGACCAGTTCTGTTTTCTTTAGGCATACAACAAACCCTGGTTGATTTGCAAAGCAATTTCCAAGCAATAAGAGTGCTAGCTTATCTTGATGATGTTTTCTTAGTTGGACCAGCAAAACATGTCCTTGATGCTTTTTCCACTCTTCAACCTGAATTTTTCAAAATAGGATTGGAAATACAGGAAACAAAATGTGAAATATACTGTTCATACGACAAAGAAGACACCTTCTCTTCTGAATATACCATACCTGTTTCGAGTGAAGGCATTGTGATACTAGGAACAGCAATTGGGAAACGTGAATATGTTGCACGAGCATGTTCCACTATTGCAGAAAAAGGGAATGATCTTTGTAGACAGCTTGTCGACTTGGATAATGTGCAAGCATCCATGTTGCTTCTTAGATACTGTCATACCACACGGCTAAATCACTTAGCAAGAGGAACGTGTCCAGAAACACTGGCACAGGCAGCTACTATCCACGACAAGCAAACAAAATCTACCTTCTCTTGTTTGCTGGGAAATGTTGACATCACTGGAAATATGTGGAAGCAAGCAACATTGCCAGTAAGACTAGGAGGTTTTGGTATGACTTCCCTAAACAAAGTGGCACCCTTTGCTTTTGTTGCCAGCTGGGCACATTCTCTTAAGCTATTGCCTGATCGCTTTCCTGCTCTTCAAGATCAAGTCAACTCTTTAGTGACATCATCTAATCATGCGAGTGATATTGGGCTAACTTTAGAACACCATCTCAAAGATATTTCAACGTTGTCGGATTTGTTGCCTAACACAAAAAAGTTGCAACATCGTCTAACAACAGAATTTGTACAATCGAAAGCAGATCAGTTGATTGAAACTGGTTCTAACCGAGATGCAGCACGATTGCGTTCAATTAGAGGTAAAGGAGCAGGAGCATGGTTAGATTCCATTCCATCTTCAGAGAAGTTTGCACTTTCATCTGGCAATTTTGTCTTGGCGGCTTCTCTCAGATTGGGTCTACCTTTGTCTTTACCACCTTGGGTCACTAAATGTGAATGTGGAAAGTCACTAGATGTGGAAGGGTACCATTTACTAACATGCAAAATGGGTGGAGGCCCAGTTTGGTCTCACAATTCTGTTGTTTTGTGCTGGTCTGAATGCATGAGCAGTCTACAATGCCAGCATCAAATTGAACCAAAAGATAGATATACAACATCCAACAATAGAGCAGACATTGTTGTGTTTGACTCAACATGTGGGGGAAATGTCGAGCTTGATGTGGCCCTTGCTCACCCCTGGAGCCAGGACATTCTGCGAAGTGCAGCAACTACGGATGGAGCTGCAGCAAGAAGAAGAGAAGACATCAAACATAACAAATATTCTCAAGAGCAGTTGCCTGGAGGGTACACTCCTACCCTTATTCCACTAGTTTTCGAGCACTTTGGTGGGTGGGGAGAAGAAGCATCAACGTTCCTCAATAAACTTTCCAAACTATATAGAGATGAAGAAGGAAGAAACAATCCCTCAGATTTTAAAACACATTGGAGAAGACGCTTGTCAGTACAACTTCAGCGTTGCAATGCCTCGGTGTTGGCTAGAAAGATGATCAGAGTAACATATGGACAGAATACTGACCAGAGTTTAGATGTTGTTCAACTTTCAATTCAGTAAACTAAATTTCGGTTTGTAGGCTTCGTAGGGGAGCTTTTTAATGCTAATTGTTATTTGTGTAATTGTAATTGTAGTTGTGACACTTGTTGTTCATTAGCTGTTACTTTAGTTTCACCTGTATTAGCTTTGATGTATAAAAATATATGAAAATTTGACTGACAGACAGACACACAGGCACACAGACAGACAGACACACAGACGACACACAGACACACAGACGACACACAGACACAGAGACACACAGACGACACACAGACACAAAGACACACAGACACACAGACGACACACAGACACACAGACACATAGACGACACACAGACACAAAGACGACACACAGACACACAGACGACACACAGACACAGACACACACACACACACACACACACAGACACACACACACACACACACACACACACACAGACACACACACAGACACACACACACACACACACACACACACACAGACAGACAGACACACACACAGACACACACACACAGACAGACACACACACACACACACACACACACACACACACACACACACACCACACACACACACAGACACACACACACACACACACAGACACACACACACACACACACACACACTTGATGGAGAGCCATATAGGACCACGCCCAATTTTTGGTTGTGCGACCCAAATTAGAAGCCTTGCTATGCTCAGCAACTACTGCGAAGTAAATTTCTGTCAAGAAGACAGTTAGTAGTACACTATACTACACACACGTGACAGTGTCACACATGTGTCACTTCCTGGGACTCTGAGGAAATATATCTGCGAATTTTATTTGTGTGCTCCGCGATTTCTTTGCAGAATTATCGTAATTGCAGAAACAATTATTCGGTTATACGGTATACCGTAAAAAGGCAGTGAAAAATGAATATTGGATGGATTGTTACATATTCTGTGATTTAACTGATCGAGCCCCCTCATATGGAATGTTTGATATGCCCATGAGTGCCATATCAGAGTTGGCAGTTGACAGTTGCACTCACTAAAAGTTAGTTGATTTGTTTTTTGTGTTGCTGTGGAAAGGCATGATTCCAAACCATGCAGTCTCCATACCTTATAGCAAACACCACCACCCTTGACGCCTCTGCTGCTGATGCTAATTGCACAAGATAATGATTTGTTTCTCGTAAAACAATGCTTCTAACTATTACAGTAGCAGCAGCAGTCACCCACCGCCTTCAACAGATGCGTATATTCAAACTGTTTACATGACTTCATGCACCACACCTTCAACACAAACTTGAAAGAGACGCTAACCATTACAGAAGAAATGTGTAAAAAAACAGAGACATTGCTGTTATGACAACCACAACAGATGATGAAACAGAAGTGGATAATGAAACATCAGTAGTAGATGGTGAGGCTGACTCAGTAGGTGACTCAGTAGGTGATGAGCACACAGGGTCTGTTGAACAAATTTGCAACAAATTAACCACACCAACTAATACCTACCGGAGTCATCTTTACCAGTAAGAGTGCATTGTGTAGGATCAATTCTAGAATCCGAAAAAAATCTTCTTGTCTCATGGTAGCTAATTTCATTCGTGGCTGGATTAGCTACATTACTCCATGCAAACAAGAAAAACAGAGCTTCATTAATTGCCAAATCTTCAGAGTCAGTTGTTTGTACTGTACGAGAAAACCCAACCACAACTTTGTTTCCATCAGTGAAACCACACTGGTCATTAATTTGAGAGCCATCATCATCTTCCACAGGCATAATGTGGCCAGTGGCATAGCGATCTTGAACCTTGGCTTTGCCATCATGAACAAACCCAGTTATAATGTCAGAATTAGCCATGAACTTGTCATTCGAAAATCCAACGGCCACATATCTCTCACTGCCATCAGTAGTAGATAGTTCAAAAAATATTTTATCTTCATTACTCCCATAGTAACCCCAGCGAGCAGAGTAGCAAACACCGCCTCCATCATCACATGGACGTTGAATTGTACAGTTACTATTGCTTACAACAGGCCTAGGATTAAGCAAGTTGTCACTCCACTGACCTCTGTTTACTCCATGGTACTTTAGTTCAAGAGGTTGATAAAAGTCTGTGACAAGATCTGATTCATAACCAGCAGCAGCAGGCGGAATAGTAGGATTGTATTGTCCAATAATTTGACCATGAGCCCAAAGAAGAATCTGTGAGCGATTAGTAATGTTATGGTCAAACTTATCAACTAAATGACAATACAAGTTGCACTTAGTTTGGTTTCTGATATAAACCAGTAGACGTGTCACTTACCAGATCTTCTTGGTTTGATAAAACCAACAAGCATCACACCATCTTTATATTCACCAAATGCACCAAGCAGATCATCAGTACCACCATACCACTCGTCTTCTTGAGGTGTTGATCGGTCTCTTGTGTAATGGTCCAGAATACGATACTGATTGCCTTTCACCTTGGCAATAACTATGTCTGCACAATCCATAGGATGCATGCCAGTGCCCTCTCCTTCTCCTTCTCCTTCTCCTTCTCCTTCTCCTTCTCCTTCTTCTCCTTCTCCTTCTCCTTTTCCCTTTCCTTCTCCTTCTCCTTCTCCTTCTCCTTCACTGGTTCCTCCCCATGCACTAACTACAACAGTTTAATTAAATGCAGTTTTATCAACTGCATTGCAAGCAACATGTGCAGCTAGAAACCATACCGTTTGCTGGATGATATCCAGGAGAACTGGCCTGGCAACTCATATCCAAGTCTAAACAATGAAGTTGCTTAGTAAATTAATTTGTTCATGTCAATAACAAAACTGGACTTCAAGTACCGAACAAGCTCTTATATATGATACATGTTTCAAAGTTGCATCAAAAAGGCATGAATAATAATTATTATTATCATATACGGTGATAGCGTGCTGTAAAATGTAGTGGTAAACTATGCTTATAACAATTAGAATGTTTATAATTTAAAATTTGTATAATTTGAAATTAAACAAATGACTTGTGGCTTTCAAAATAGCAGAATCTAGTGTGCTTAGATCTCACTGCTATATCTTTTTATTAGGTATCTCTTCTAATGCAAGCACAATAAGTGTTCTAATTCTTTCAACCATATTTCATGATCAATAACGTTGCCTTTACTGCCTTCCATTGTAATATTGCAGTTTACATTGATACATGCATGTATTGGCAATGTTTCAAACTTTTATACCAAAATTGCAAATATGACCAATATTAGGGACACTTGCTTAGCCCAAACATTGATTTGGCTAACTCTAAAAGTTATAAAATTCTAAAAGCTCTCTGTGAGCAATCATAATAAAACTCTTGCAGTCCAAGTTCTCATAGTAAGAAATGGATGGATGAGAAACTTGATTAGAGCACTGGCGTTGGATAAATATGCTGAAGTTCTCTTGTTATTAAAAATATTGTCTGCTGTATACAAAACTGTTGAATATGATTTCTTTAATCTGCTCAATGCATGCCTCAATCGCAGCCCCTAACTATGTTACCGTTAGGGCGCGTTTCCACTAGCGCTTAAACCGGTTTAGCAAGTGGTTTTAAGCTAAACTGGTTTAAGAATTGACTTGTTTCCACCTACACTAAACCAGCTATATTTTAAACCTAAACCGCTTTCTTAAACCTACTTCAAAGTAGGTTTAGCAAAGCGGTTTAGGTTTAACTGTCACATGACAGTAACACGCTTGTTTAGATGGCTACTGACTATTTTGCTCGAATAAGATTGCCTTAGAAGATAAAGGACCTTTAACTAGGGCAAAGAAATCAGCAGCTATGAAAAGAGAGAAGATGGTGTCCTTGATCATTGTCATGCAAATTCCTACTAGCAGATGCTGAATCAGTGAAAACCAACAGTTGCTCTGACTCCATCACAGAGCAGCCCAATATAATACTTCAAAATAAGGCGTTCCTAGACGGTTTCTTTTGCACATCCCGGATGTGCAAGTTTCTAATGGAAACAGTCGCTTTCTTGAATTGGTTTAGTTTTTAAACGCGTTTAAGCTAAACTAGTTTAAGGTGCAGCTAGTGGAAACACGGCCTTATTGATCTAAAAAGACATACTTCTCAATTCTTAATTTGCTAGATGAATATAGAACTAAGCATTTCTTACTAAGGTAAGGACATAACTGTTTATAATCAAAACCAAATAGATTATGAATAAACAAAATAAGTTGCACAATAAGATGCAAACAAATAAATTACGTATAACCGGTTATTTCTGCAGTCTTAAATTACTGTGATTTGAGAATCTAAACAGAAGTTTTAATTACTGTGAATGAAATTTCTGCATTTCAACCAGGCATACAGTACTGGTACACATGTGTACATGTGTCGGCAAAGCGACTGCCTGGAAATCCGAGGATAGGCCTAAATATCTGTGCTCCTTGATTTCTTCGCAGAATTCGTAGAAATAGCCGGTTATACAGTAGTAAACAAGCAAGAAATAAAAAACCCAACAAAAAGTGAATAACTAAACACACTTGAACAGCAGTTGAATAATACAGATATTTCATTCAGTAAATTTTAATTAATTGTCCCACTGCCAGTTTGTAGTTAATTCTACTATTCTCTTAATCATAGAAGGTTCACACTACAATGTCATTCAATAATGCAACTTCATTTGCCTTACCAGAATCTTTAAATCCAAATCCAAGCCATTGAGGTTGTTGAGTTGTTTTGTATTTGATATAGATTTTGACTGACTCACCATTCTGCAAAAAAGCTACAAGTTCAATAACAAAGTTGTGTGTGTGTGTGTGTGTGTGTGTGTGTGTGAGAGAGAGAGAGAGAGAGAGAGAGAGAGAGAGAGAGAGATTATTACATTGATTGTATTATAGCATATCTCAACGTCTTCTTTTGGAGAATGATAACCTTCACAGTCAGCTGCTTTAAAGTTTGGAACAGCTCGTAGAGATGAATCTTACAAGAACAGAAACAGTTTAGCTTTAATTTCGAGTGCAAATTGTAGCAGTGTCATTAACATACCTTTTTCACATTTTGTGCCTGTCCAGCCCACATTACAGAAGCACTGATGAGCAGGAGGATTACTGCTTTGGAGGGCAGTGCACTTTCCTTTCAAAGTACCACCGCAATGGTCATCTGTCCGGCATTGATCTAAACAAACAGATCAAGTGAGATGCAATAGCAAGCAACACTAAAATAGTGTCAATAAGTAACAATAGGCACATAGTTCTTCATTAAACACTAAAGTGCAGTAGCCCCAAACAGATTTTTGACATCATGTCCTTTTATTAAGACCACCGTAGCAATGAGTCTGTTTGTGAGTAGTTTCATACATTCAAGCACGTATCTAACAGAGAACTTTTTCACCACGTGAATAGATAAATTGATGGATGACATTGTCGAATACTGGCTGCATGTATACTTCAAAGGTCACCATGCAACATGCAATGGTCACCATGCAACATGCAATGGTCACCATGCACCTACAAGGACAAAATGCAGAAAAGATACTATACATGTCCATTGGTACCTTGCCATGCAATATGCAACAAAATGCAATGGTATGTTTGCAAATTGTTTTTCAGACTTCTAATCAAAATGGTAAAAGATAAACCTAATGCAACAATCCACTTGTCGACATAATTCTTTCTATTGAGACAGAAAATGTACAGTTACAGTCCCTCATTGGAATGGTCTGCTATCAGAAAATAATATTACATAGCATTTCTTCAGACAACGTGGAATGGCTATCTTGCAGCTGATTCAAACTGTTGTTATTTATTGCCACATAGCCAAAGTAACAGTAACAAACTGTCCTTTTTCGTGCAGCATTCCCAACCTGGTACTGGGTGCAGTCACATGTATTGGACAACCTCCCAGCCGCACTGGAGGTAAAATTGCATGCAGGTCCAAGCCAGTTGTTACTTCTGGCAAGCCTGCTGGTAAAAAGTGGCTTACATCTAATAGGCTAAATGCTGATGCAAGCCCTGAACCATGCAGGCATTCAAAGCTGTTATCATACAATTTGGAGGAAGACGAGCATCATACAGACCAAGTTAGAGCAGATGCCATCTCGCTGAAGGAATTACGTTCTCTGTTATATACTTAGCTGTCTGTTTGTTTTTGAGGTGTCTATGTGTATGTGTGTTTGTATGCATATTTCTCTCATTGTGAGCGGCTGTACCTGCTGGTACGAAGTGAAATATATTATGTCATGCTCAACCAGATCAGTCTGGTTTGTAAAGTCTATTACAAGTACCAGAAGCAAACCCTGCTTCAGAAGTACTTAGACCATCATTATTATGTTGTTATGCCCCTCCATGATGGGCAAGTGGGGTTTTTACCCCCATCTGGGCGCCCACCAACCCGACAGGTGAGCCCAGCAGGTTGCATGTTTCTGTGTAGTCCATACCTGGATCAATGACTAGCCAATTCGATATAGATTGCAGGCATTACTGTGACCGCGAACTCGATACAGCACGCCTAGTGGATATCAACGACCACCACGAAAGCACTGTCACTATGCCCCTCCATAATGGGCAAGTGGGGTCTTTACCCCCATCTGGGTGCCCAACAACCCAGCAGGTGAGCCCAGCAGGGTACATGTTTCCGTGTAGTCCATACCTGGATCAATGACTAGCCAATTCGATATAGATTGCAGGCATTACTGTGACCGCGAACTCGATACAGCACGCCTAGTGGATATCAACGACCACCAGAAAAGCACTGAACGTCATCGTCAACAGACCCTTCGCCAGACTACAGAAACTCCCCAACGACTGAAACGAGTCATAGTCTCATGGATAAAGCTAGAGAAACATGAGAAAGAAAGACAGACAAGTTTCATAATTTACTATCGTCACTGGAGTTTGAACCCCCAAACCATGGAGTGGTAGCCATTGTCGCTAACCACTAAGCCACGGTGGTGACAGTATTATTATTATTATTATTATTATTATTATTATTATTAGTAGTAGTAGTAGTAGTAGTAGTAGTAGTAGTAGTGTGTTAGCAGATGCCGTTTGATTGTTCAAATACACCAGTTCTCTCAGTAGTAGTAGTAGTAGTAGTAGTAGTAGTAGTAGTAGACAAGTGCCCTTGTGGCGGCAGCTTCAACGTGGATCATGCATTAACTTGCCCCACAGGCGGGTTTCCGTCATTGAGACATAACGAAATACGTGACATTGTTGGAGGTCTTCTTGGAAAAGTTTGTAATGACGTTAAACTTGAACCGGTTTTGCAATCCCTGAATGGTGAAAGCTTTGTTGGACGAAGTACCACAACAGACAATGAAGCTCGACTAGACATACGAGCAAATGGCTTTTGGGGCAAAACTTTTCAAACTACCTTTTTTGATGTACGTATTTTCAATGCAAATGCTCCATCCTACAGGGACATTGCTATTAATTCTTGTTATAAACGCCAAGAACAAGAAAAGAAGAGAAAGTACGAGCACAGGATACAACAAGTGGAACTTTCGTCTTTTACACCTATTGTCTATTCTTGCACTGGCGGTTGCAGTTCTCTTACCAATACTTTTGTCAAGAGACTTGCTTCCTTGCTGGCAAATAAAACAGGCACCACATACAATCTTACCATCAACTGGTTACGTTGCCGAATTGGGTTCGCTCTACTACGATCTTCAATCATGTGCCTACGAGGTTCTCGATCCAAGCCACCTTGTCATGAACTTGGTCAAGACTTGAACATTAGCTTGGCTACTGCTGAAAGCGGCATGGTCAGTTAAAAGTTCTTCCAGAGTAGTACTTTCTGTTTTAAATTAGTATAGTAACTGCTACATTAGTTAGATAATTGACATATGTACGTTGTACAATTTGTTCAAATACAACACGGTTCCAAGTAGTAGTAGTAGTAGTGGTAGTAGTCCCACATTTTTGGCAGAAGAAAATAATGTGCCAAACATGTAGTATAGGTATGTTTTACTCCACCATACATGCAGACTACATATGAGAATACACATGCAGTTTGTACACAAATCCTAAATTGTTGCAGTTACAAAGTTGCTGTGATGTTAAAATATGAGCTCGTCTTGACATGTTTTATTATGAATCACCAATTACTTTATTACTATGGAGAAGCCTCTTTCAACTACCCAACTATTCAAACTTTGCACCAATTCTAAAAAGACGTCACCTCCAATCTAAGCAAAACATTCTCCAATCTCACAAGCAGATACTGTCAGTACCCCGTTCTAAGAAACAGCTACGTATACCTTCTACTAAAATCTTGTGGATATATATATATATATATATATATATATATATATATATATATATGACTATTTATTGCACATATTTTTACTAATTTATAATTGGCAAGTGAAGTGAGCCTTCCTCTTGTCATGTCAATTAAAGTTTTGATATATTTATTTATTTATATCTGATTTTATGTATACCGTGATACCGTGATACATACGTATGTCATGCAGCTATCATCATATGGACAACCAAATGGGGAGACGAAGACATAACGCCGCCACCAGATGAATGTAATTTTGGGTCTTTTGAAACTCTTTAGTCAAAAGAGTAGGTGACTCCCGATTTCATTGCCATACACAACTAAGAAAAGACCAAAAAGCAAAGAAGAGTAGCAAAAGGAACGAAGAAAGAAAAGCTACAAAAAAAACGCAAAGTCTGTGATCCGAGTTCCCATGTGTGGTAGAAGTTACTATGAAATCGTTGCTACTTGACCAAGTAAAGCATGAATATATGCTCGGTAGCCCCATACAAAATCACACAAACGTTTACTAGTGTACATGTTTCTAAAAGCAGAGTAAAATACTACGTCTCAAGTCAGTCAGACATGGGTTTTACCCCACCCCTTCACATAATTTTAGCACTTCACGCAGTTGTCCGTTCAGCCTCATGATTTCATGTGCCACATTGCATTGACTTCTGCTTTTCATGCCACACATGCACTTACAAACAAATTTAACACATCCATCAAGTTTCCTTGTTGGTGTGTTTTCTACTGAAATAAGTACGACAAGTGAGGGCTCCAATTTAAACTAATTTAACGTAACATGTTTTCAACAGAGGTGTCTCCACCTATGCTTGGTAGTCTGTCATGGTATGTCTGGGAACTTAAAACTTTGTCCGTGAACTTGCAATGTAAATTTGCCATTATGGAGAAATCAGGTATGGCAATACCTGAGAGTGCATTGAAGTGCAGCACTACAATTGTCGACTAAACAAGAGCAAAAAGAAGTGAAATGGCTAATGATCCATCTTGTTTACTTGAGCTAAACTACTAAACTTTTAGTACCTTAGAACCAAGTCTACCAAAGCTGTTTAGGTTTAGGTTACATAAGTTTACCTCTGGGAACATGCCCAGTTGTAAACTTGTTTAGACTTGAACAACTAAACATGTTTACCAGCTAGTGGAGACACCATCAATCTGAGTGTTTATGAAATGTAAACTACAAATCGTCTAAATAAGATGTGAAATGTTACCTATTGTCGTTCAACTAGCACTGTATGTAACTTTGTGGATGTAGCATTTAACAAATTTTCTCTCCTACAAACTGCGAATTTGCAGGTTCAGAGCAATATAGAGTAATACTGTAACTGGTCAGGAAACACAGACCATGTGGACTTCAGTCCTGAGTGTATTTTAGACTAAACACTGTAGATTAGAGTAAACAGCAGTGTGCTGTTCGTCAATTTTTTATTAGGTTCACATACACAAACTTCCACAAGATATAACGCATTTAGCTTCCAAACTTAACGAAACACACTCACGCTTGAGTTGGGTAAAACAACGCCTCTCCTCTACCTACCCCTACAATTAGTGCCAAAGGTCTGGCAGTTAGGCACTTCATAAATTAATTTCTTACAAATACAAATTTCATAACATCACTTGATCAGAACGGAAATTGTCCACATGTCTCTCATTCAGTCAGACAATGTCCAATGTCGGATTGTTATATTCTGCTCTGTAAAAGAGACTGTTCATGACATCACTGTTATGACACCATCGTCTCAAAATTAAGTCATTGTAAACCCCTACTAGTAATCTGTACATACTATGAACAACATCATATCAAGAAAATAACAAACCTTTATATTGGCAGCAATCGCCATACCACAAGCCATCACAACTACATTTATCTCCAACCACTGAGCCATGACCTGAACAATCACAGTTGCTACCACAGCATATGCTCATGTTCATGCCACCTAATCAAACAACAGGTATTACAATAAAACCACAGTAGCAACTAATCATGCAGTACTGTCATGTCAGCAACAACTTACTAGAAGCAACTATTTTGACACTTGCACAACTCCAAAATAGATAAGTGCCATTGTAAAATGCTGGTCCCGTCCATTCATTGGCTTGGCGAGTTAATCGAATATAACACCGATCACAAGTATATGTAGAAGGCAATGTAACGTTTCTTTCCTGATTACTAAAGAAAACGAAGAAGCATCTAAGAGAAGTATGAAATACAAGTACAGTAATTTAGCAATGATAGTAGATAAATTTCTATTTGTTGCTCTGTTACCAGAGTACACCAACTAAGCTTAATTAATTAAGTCATCTTGGTAGCGACTATAAAAGTCTATATGGCTTCAGACAATAAGCATCTAATCACACAACGTTAAAAGAAAATTCTCCATAATTGAAAATGTGCATCTGCTTCTGTTTCTTCTGGACTGATAAAAGAATGCAGCGGAACAATAAAATGTTTGAAATCTCTTGCTCTTCCACTTTTCACAAAATCTTTATACTTAATATGATGTGATGTGATTCGATGTGATGTGATATGATGTGATGTGATATGATGTGATGTGATGTGATGTGATGTGATGTGATGCTTGTGTGTTGTCTTCCATTAGTTAGAATAGTCAGCTCCAGAAAGTACTTTCACAGTGACTCTTAGTCTACATGCACATATCTCAGCTTGGACCTACTAAATAAACGGTACTGATAGCTGTCAGATTAGATTAAAAAGAATACATGAATTATGATAAAGAACAAGCTCATTTTCATGGTACTGTTGCTAATTTTGCTAATTTTTGACATCAGATATCAAATGATATGTTTACTTATTGCCTGGCACAAGGAGAAGTACACTATATATGCTCCCAACTGACCAGTTTCCAATTGTCCAAGTGGTATGTACTTATTTGGGGGGCTTAAGGACGCTAAGAACTACCGAAAAATAGCATAAAATAATTTTTGATTTTGGCATGTAGTTACCCTCTAGTGCTGATTTGCAAATACGTGACTGGATTTAGTAGGCAGTGTCTCCAAACAGAGCGATTGCTACTAGTTGTGGTGTTTGTACTTCATGTCTAGGTACATACTGCCTAGCAGTTAGATTTAATTAATACTATCTAGGTACTATTTAATTAAACTGTATCTAGTGTAGCACTTTAAATTCACACTTGAAGCGCATCAAACCTATACAAATTTTGGTAGGCGGGGAACCTAACCCCATTCAATCCACATTGTACATTCAATGCACATGACCCATTTCATACTATCTAGAACTTTTAGGAAAACGCAATCCACGTAAATGTCATAGTAGACAAGCCTAGCGATGACTAGCGTTCATCATGAGACATGGCTGCCAGTCTCTTCGCGAAGATAGTTCTATAGCCACAGGGCCGGATCCAGAGAGGGGGTTTAGGGGGTTCAACCCCCTCTTTTCCAATAGGCGTGGTTCAATAATTTCATATCATTTCATTACAAAAGAGAAAATTAGTAATGCTATAAATGAAGAAGCACTTGAAGTGCAAACCCTTGGCCGGTATGCACCTTGAAGGTAATTTAGTCGCGCTATGACAAAATCATATGACAGAATAGTATGACAGAATAGTATGATGTGGGTAATAAATAAGCATTATTGAAATAGTCACAGGTCGAGCTTCAGGTAAGTCACGTGACTGGCTGCTACTGTGTACAACGGGTAGCTACGCAGTCCGTCAGCCAACGTCCCCTAGGACCCCACTTCTATTTTTACAACCTTCCGCTCGTTGGTTCTTTGTGCAGGTGATTGTTTGTGCAGCTTTTGAGGTCTAACTATGGGCCGTTTTAGGCGTGGCATAGGTACCAGAGCCAAAACAAAATTAGATGTGGGAACGTTACAAATGCAGCTAGATTAGCTAGGCGTTGTTTCTAAATGCATGTTACAAATATAGTTGTTTCCAAATTATGGAACAAGCCAAAATGTTACAAGTCGGAGAGCCTCGTCGCTAGACCGGCTGGCAATCTTCGCCTTACGTGATGAAGTAACAGGCGTGATCATTGTTCTGTTTGTTGGGTGGGAAACCTAGGTTGCAAATGCAGACCAAACAAGCAGCTCACCACCGATTTTCCAGCTCACAAGAATGTAAAAGTCTCGTTCTTTGTGCAGCTTCTCTAGGCATCTTGTTGTTTGCGCGGCTTCTCTAGCTAGACGTCGCCTACTGTTGTCATGAGGTGACCCCAGAGCCAAAACAAAACATCAATACGGGAAAACATGCACGTGCACATGTAGATTAGCTAGGCGCCTGTTCGCTCTGACTTTGGATACCGTAAAACAGAAATGAATAGAGACGCACTAGCGTACTTACAGGTCGGCCGAGCCGCTTTGTCCGACAAATAGACGTTGTCATGGACAATGCACGTTCTCCTTCGCAAATTTCTGTTGAAGACGACACTAGTGATCATTGCAACAACACCACGGCCGCTCAGCCACGCACACCCAAAATTCAAGCTGGCAGACTGCAGAACCACTATGCAGAAACACTGTGGAACAAGCAAAATGTTTCAAGTCAGGTACAGCTACACACCTCGCCCTGGTTGTTGTTGGGGAAACATGCACGTACAATGTATGTGCTAAACCCTTAAAGCAATGGACTAAACACCATGTACAGGACGGACGCCCGATGGCCGAATTCTCGTTAGCAGCTACCAAACAAAGAGAGGTGGAGCCTCATGATGACATTACGTTCGTCTATTGGTCAGTAATGACACCACTTCTCGTCTATTGGTCAGAATAGCTTCATTTGCATCTCCGCTAACCAACTATATAGACGGTCGATGGGTCGTACGGTCGTCGAACGACTACTATACCCTCCACCCGGAAATCCGGGCCTCGGGTACTATAACTGCTAACGGTACCTGTAACTTTGGCTATCCTAGGGTAATCCAGGGTAATTCGGTGCCTGTGTACTACTGCACGTTACAGGTATGGGGTCTGAAACCGAGGCTAGTGCGAAGGGTACTCCCGTACAGTTTGATTTTCAATGGCTGAAAACCGCAAGTAAAGGCCTGTCCACACTAGACCAGAATGGATCGCGATCCTGCCGATCGCGATTCGATCGCGATCCGATCGGGATAGCGAGCGTCCACACTGCACTTTGAAAACGATACCTCCGCCTCATTTCGCTATCACGTGACTGATGACCGATGTGTATGTGTGGTTTCTTTGCTTGTAGAAAGCGTTGATACAGCGACGTAAGGTGAGCGAGAACAAAGACGAGTGAGGAGTGCTAGATGTTCCGACTACACTCGTAGCGTACGTGAAGGTAACGCCCATTATTTCTAATTGGATTCAACCGATCGCGATCGAATCCACCTCGCGATGTGGATCGGACGGATCGCGATCGAGTTGCAGGTGTGGACAGGCCCTAGAAAGCACTCGTAACGTTGACTAGCTGATTGTCTAGCGCTCCAAAGGAACAAAAGAAACGGCCAGTGTTATCGTTTGTAGACTCTAGACAGCGATTTCTGAGCGAAGGCACTACATCTGCTGACTTGTCTGGTTTCTAACTTTTAAGAACAAAGCTCGTTTTGCAAATTCGTTTGTAGCCGTAGTATTTGGCCTTCGGTGCTACGATCTGTCAGCGGTAAACTCGCTCGGGAGATAGGACTTGCTAGTAACGAGCCATCCATGCAATTTTGCGGGGCGTATCCCTACCTGCTTCACTGGCGCTCCGCTCAATCACGACAATGTTGTAAGTTCCAGCTCTGATAACTGTAAAATAGGTGACAATAGAGTAGGTCTAGCTTCCAGGTCGTACATCTCAGTGACCATGTATTTCTACGCTGTGTTGACTAGACGCTAATTGTACATCTCAGAAAGACACGCAGACTTTATTTGTAAGTGTTAATGCGCGTTGAACGGTGTTAGAAACCCAAACCTTTGAGAAAAGCAAGTAGATTGGTAAGTGTACGGAATTGCCCCACCCACCAAATCTGACCTTCCCTCACATTATCTTCTGTTTCTAGTCGAGGTGAGCAAGGACATGAACACGAAATTTCCTGTATTTAGTGCAGTGATCAATGCTATCGGCAGATACAACAGCAAGTTAATTAAAATGACGCGGTCACTGAAGACAAAAGTGTACAGAATTACCCCGGATTACCCTACGCCCTCTAGAGGCACATGCTAGAGTAGATTTACTGCTGCCTACTAGTAATAGCGCCTAGCTAGGAAAGAGCTGCGTGGGTAGACGTGGTGCCACTTGCAGCCGCCGATCCACTTCAAACCACCTCCGCATGTGGTTTGAGCGAAGCCGCATCGAACCAGGCTTGACAGCCAATGTGCGCATCTAATATTCTGGTACTGCATGGTAACCGTACAGAGCGGAAACTATTATGAGAGGTGGGCGCGAACAAGCATAGATATAGGCGTTATGCTAGTATTTTAGTGAGTCATCACGCCGTGAACGACACTACCAGGAACTCTTTCAAGTGCAACGGAAGCTTATTTATGGCCGTACAGTGCGGAAACTATTATGCGAAGTGGGCACGAACAAGCATATAGGCATTAGACTAATATTTTTTAGTGAGTCATCACACCGTGAACGACCCTACCAGGAATGTTTCAAGTGCAATGGAAGCTTATTTAGAGGACAGACAAAATAAATTCAATTTTACATGGCTGAATTAAGTTGATAGAGTTACATAAAGAATCTGACTTACGTTGCTACTTCTGTAGACACAAAGCCACCTGTTAGATCATGCTGCACATTTCCATTCATATCCAGAATGTCTAGTCGAAAGCCGCCCTACATAGACATCCAACAACACTGGGTTAATTAATTGCCACCTGCGGTTTGAGCTAGACGGTATCTTACACCAAAGTAGCAAACACGCAAAAGCTAGTAGTACATGCAGTACCGGTATGCCTACCGATATCGTCAAACGTTTAGCTAGGGGTGTGAATTAGAATAAATACGAGACCGACAGCTTGCTTGTCAAACATGCAACACTCACTCTATGCGGATATGCGAGATGAAACGTTACAGCAAACGTAGAACCGGCAATAAGTGTCGTCTGAGAAGAAATGGAACCTGGCGAGAAAACCATACTAGAATAGCACACAAACGCATAGCCATCCAGTAGTACACGGTAGTTACGATCCAAAGCCACACTTTATTGACAATTTTGTGACAGAACGTTTGTTCTCACTCACCGAGAGGAATGCCGCATGGCTGCTCTGTTCTTACGTTGTCCAAGAAATCATAGTTTGGAAAGTCTGCTGGTGGATAGGTCAGAGAAACGTGTCCCAATGCCAAATTGGCAAGGACAAGAACAATAAAGAAATGAGAGTGCATCTTGTCGTCTCACTAGCCCCTAGCTGTCTTTGTCGTAACTGACTTAGTGATAGAGCTGCAACAATTGTTATAGAGTGTCTGATGACGTGGAATGACTTTGTAAATTGACTGCACCAGCGACGAGACGTATCCAACACACGCCCTGAATACTGCGGAAGTTTCACTGCCGGATAGCAATGTCACGCCTTTCGCAAATCGTACAAGTGTGTGCTAGGTACTTACTAAATTAGGTGTGATAGCTATGTCCTGATGTAATTCTTGGCAATATTTCCGATTTACGCTAAAAACAATCCACATTGCTAGAAAATAGTGACCCTTGCTTTTTCCCTGTCTAGACTGAACAAACGGCCATATCTCTTTGACAGTATACACACACACATCATCATCATTTCAGTATGATAAAACCAGTGTCGAGAAGTCGTGGACTTATTCGAGACGTCAATGGCAGAGTCAAATAAGACCGCATCAAAACGGCATGCAAATTTAGAGCCTATCCATCAACTATTATTTTTCAAGTAATATTATAAAAATATCAGCATAAAGTCTAGCTAGTTAATTGAGATCGACAACCCGATCGACCGAACTCCTGCAGCTCCGCTACTTAGTGATTTGCTTGCATTCCACACTACTTTCTCCACAGGGTATGTTATTCTAGCTAACTAGGTAGACCTATATTGCTCGCTATATTACGAAATGCTAAAATTGGTCAACACAGTTCCGCAACGCAAAAATGGGCGTGGCCTTGCGTGTGAGAGATGGGCGTGGTTTGTGGTCCCCAAACTTGAGGACCACGCTACGCCGATGAGTTAGAGTAGATGACTAGAAGATGGATATGACGAGTAGGAGCTTCTCAGAAGAGAATTCGATGTCACCAACGTACCATACCACTGTAACCACTGTCGTTAGAGTCACTGAGAAGTTCTCTGACCGTCTGACTGAACCGCCGCGCCCTAGCTAAATAAACAATACGAAACCCTGTCATGAAAGTAAACATGCAAACTAGCTAATGGCCTGGTAGGTAGTCGTTAGGGTTAGTCTCAGCCTACCAAAATAAAAAGGGGAGGGGCTAACGGGATAAAGCAATACGCAAAACGCAACATTGGCGACGAGCGGAGGGCTGTACCGTAGATGTAAGTCATCGCGTAACGTACGCATTGAACAAAGGGCATACCTCCTAGATGATATGGAGTCATGCACTTCGTAAAATGACATTCCATATTTAGTCGAGTAAATAAAAGGCTACATGGATACCATGCAAAATTGTGTTGCGCTGGATCCCATGAAACGTGGCTTTGAAAGAGTATGATTTTACATATTGTGTCAGATTTACTACATTTCTCATGCTGCATGGTTACAACTTCACTCAACCTGTATACCAAATATGATACAGGGTATGGCATATTTCAAGTGACGTAAGTATCATATTTTCTCAAAGTCAAGACACTTCATAGAAAATGCATTGCTGCTTTGGAGGCTTTTTCCAAGCTGGTTGTCTTCTTGGTCAGTGTGTGGGTTGCCTGGGAGACTATTTAGTATCAAATTAATGTTACACTTTGTACTTGTACACATCACTTGATGCTTGCCATGTAATCATTAGCTAGGTAGTTTTCTTTCTTCTTTCGCTAGCTAGTTCTTTAATTAACTGGATCCGTGCACCTGTGCTACTGTTAGCGATGTAGCTAGAGATGTACTAATAATGTTATATTGAATTTGTGTTTTCATACATCAGACTGTCTACTAGCTATACACATGCAAAATTATGTTTTGTACAAACAGTTAATTCATGTCAATTTGTTGCTTATAAAATCTGCTTTACTTTTATAGGTAATCTAATACCACTAACCCTGCATGGTGCACTAGCCCTGGTGCGCTGCACCTGGTAGAGATATCTTTCTGCTCATTGTAATACTAGAGATCCCATGTGTAAGTTGGTGGTGACTTGCACGACTCCCTGTCAAACTCTCTTCTTCAGATACTGCTACATCCCTTCCCATCAACCACCAAGTCTTCATCACACCTTTTCCCTAAGTCAATAATGTATTTTAAAAATTATCAAGAGCCTTTAACCCATGCTTTATACTGCTAACATACTTTTATGTTGACTTCACCTCTGCATTGCAATGAGAAACCCCCACCTGACTGTTGCAAGAACTGATAGCAAGAATCACTCAATTGAATCATCTCAGCTAAACAGACAAGTGCTATTGAACTTTTAACAAATCATTGAAATCAATAAGCATCTGCAAGCTCATTCACATAAATATACGTAGTTGCTAAAATCCAAATACTCACGAAGGCCAGTTGATTCCATTCTAGATGCAGTGTTGACAGTATCTCCAAACAGACAGTATCGAGGCATTTTCAAACCCACCACACCAGCAACAACAGGGCCAGAGTGCATCCCAACACGAATTTGAAATTGCATGCTGGGCCAATGAGGAATTTTGAATTGTTTACTCGTTTCCAACAAGTCCAGAGCCATTCCAGCAATTTCTTGTGCATGCTTTAGTCCATTGGGGACTGGTAGCCCACTGACAACCATATCTGCAACAGACATTCACTAACTAATTACCTTCAGCCATCTTTGGTAATAAGCAAAGGTGCTGCTACATTGACTTACAAGCATCACCAATTGTCTCCACTTTGTAAACATCATAAATGTCAACAATTTTGTCAAAGCATGTATATAATTCATTGAGAAAGTTGATCACTTGCATTGGGGTACTGTCACGACACAACATGGTAAATCCCACCACATCGCTATACACGTAGATGAACAGAGGTGATATTAGAGAGAATTAGCTAATAGTTGGTTAATCAACTTTATAATCAAAAACACACCTAAAGAAGATGGTTACAGCATCATATGCCTTTGCATTTGAACTTTTACCCTGCTGCAAATCATGAGCAACTGATTCAGGTAACATACCTAACAATGATTTAGACTTAGTTAGTTCACAAACATCACCTAATGAAGAATGAAGTACACAAAAAACCAAAAGGATACTATTTAAAATTATCAGGAGTTTCAATTAATGATGTGACACATGCACAATTGACTACAAGATAGATAACACGATAAGTTCAATCTTTAGTTCATAAAATATTAGAAATGCATGTTGCTTCATACCTCTTGTAGCGATTGGGAGATGCATGACTTATTAATAGTACTAGCACTAAATGAAGGAAAGTTTTCAAAGCATGGTGTATCATACACAAGAGTACACAAATAACAATAGTCTACACGTGCTGTGACTAATTCTAATTAGTCAGTTTCACCAGCATCCATATCTCTGCCTGCTGCCTGCTATTGATTCAAACAGCAGGCTTTATGTATCACACAGAGCTTAGTTTATTCATCAAGTGCAAAATGAGCAGCAGTAAGACTAACTCCAATCTTGAAGACGCTTAGTATCTATACTATCTCTTTAACATAGACTCGTCCCCAGTCCTCCTCCTCGCGCGCACTACACGTGTTTTAGCACGTGCTTTTTGTTCAAAAAACACATGCTAAAACACATGGAGCACGCGCGAGGAGGAGGACTGGGGACGAGTCTATCTTTAACACACAGCACACTCAACATTAATCTACTATCAAGTCATAAATCAATAAGATCAGTTACAACACTGACTGGCGTTAGAAATAAATAAGCAAAGCATACATACTTCAAACATTTGTAATCTGGCACGTCTTAGAAAAGAGTGGTATGACTAAACACAATGTGAAAATCCTAGCAATTTACATAGTCATTAGAAAGATTTAATATGTAGTGTTAGCTAGAATTTTAGATACATTTCTAAGACTAAAGTGTTTCATAATAATATTTACATTTATGTTTCTACATGTCACAATAGCACCAAACTATGTATAGAACTCGGCAAGTTGACAGATCATACTCAATGGTTTTAACTAATGCAGTGCATTCCTCACTAGCAGCCTATTTGGATACAGCAACAAATTTGAATCCAAATTATGTACAAAGTATTGTACCAAAAGTTATTTGAAACTATTATATATCTGGACAAAATTTTTAAATACAGCCAAACTGAAACAATCCTATTGCAGTTTGCCTTGTTAACCCCATACATATCACGACACAAAGGTACATGTACTAAAAAATTAGAAATCAGGGATGTCTTTGGTATGTCTTCATTCATTACATTGCCATTAATATTGCAGTCATATCTATAAGTACGATATACCATACATACTATATAGCAGGTGGTCTGCCCGCTTCTTTTCTTGAATCAAGCCTTGCGTTCTTTCAGCAACCAGCATTTCCAAATGTTTAGAGTATTTTTCCATCTATTAAAACAGGTGTTACTTCTAACAAAATCAAAGTCTTTCTTCCATTCATATCACCATTCGCATCATGTTGTCAACAGGATTCTCTCGAATTGGATGCATTCTTACTATACATTTTTTCACTTGGTCAAAAGTTGGTCGTCTGTCTGCCATGCAATCCAAGCATTGTCCAATAAGCTGCAAGTATAGTCCAAGGGTATAAATTATTTAGAATATAGACAGCTGTAGAAGTAACTTCTCACATTTAAGTAATCTTTACGACAAGGACATGAGTTTTCCTCGCCTTCATCAGATCGAGCCAAATCTGGAGGATTTGGCCTCCAGGAACCATCCCATTTCACATTTTCCTAAAACATTATTGTTTTAATTGCCAACGTAAACAACTATCAGCAAGCAGATAGGACACATACTGGTGGAATTACTTCTTCTCTTGAACCAATTTCTGTCAAGATTACTCCAAAACTAAACAGTAAACAGGTTGTTGTTAATAACTACAATTTAATACCTATTCACTTACCTGTAGACATCTCCAGAACCAGAAGAAGCATAAGGTTCTCCTTCTCGCAATATTTCTGGAGACAGATATGACAAACAAAGTTGAGGCTGGTAAGCATCATAGTTCAACTGAGCCTTGACACTGTTATCCTGTTCACGAAGACTTGGTAAACCATAATCAGAGATCTTCACAACCCAGCGATCATCAACAACACAGTTTGACAATTTGAGTCTTCCATGAAATATCCTCTTGCTATGAAGATAGAGCATTCCTCTAACAATGTCTTTTGCAAATGAGAATCGGAAATCCCAATTCAGAGGAATGTCGTCATTAAGGAGCACATCATTCAAGCTGCCTTTTGCACAATACTCAGATATTATAGCCAAGTGGGGATCATCAACTGAGCAGCCAATGAACTTGCACAAATTAATGTGATCTAGTTGTCTACAAGTAGAGTTAGTTAATTTATTTAATTAAACATTTGATACAATTCTAGTATCTGATACAAGTAGTAATTTTTGCAAAAATATCATTAGGCACACAAAATGTATTTGAATAATTGATCAACAGACTGTTGCTATCCTTAAAGCATACTTCAATTAATTTTTAAAAACTTATCAAAATTCATTTACCTAGCTACTTCTGTGACTACTAGTACGATTGCAACAATCAAACTGCATATGTGAGGGTATCTTTTACCAAACACAGTAACAATAATATACATTAACAGTCACCATTCTCACTGCATGCAAAATCAACTGGTCATACGTATATGTTGACTGTTAATGCACTCCACTCCAAGACAGAGACAAACCTGACTTCCAAGACTTCAGTTCGGATACTGTAAGTAAAACTAAAGTCTGGTTTGTACACCTTCTTGATGGCCACGGTTTGTCCATCACTAAAACAGATATGCACACCAGAGATAGGACATTGATCTACAGTGCAAAAGTATATCATGTTTACTATATTCCCGTCTGGCTGAACAATTGCCTATGCTGTTGTTGTACCCCATTTAGTTGCATCAGACTTACAGCACTTCCCATAAATCCACGCATTTCTATGTCAGGTTTTATGTCGCTGTAGTTCACAATCCAACTGTCATCCCATAGCATTTTCTTCTGTTTGTAAAAGTACCACTAAAACAGTGACATTCCTGATGCAATTCGTACAGATTTTTTTATAAATTATAAAGTTAGACTTACAACTGCAGCCAGAGAAGTAACCAAGATAATAACAATTGTAACAAAAATAATACCACCTAACTCTGCCGGAGAAAGAAGGCAACAATCACTCTTACAAGAGCTGCAACTTTCTCCTCTGTCTGAATCACAGAGTCCATCTCCACAATCTAGATATTATTAATATAACAAGATTAGCAATTTTCGATCTCAACCTGCAGCCATCTTACATTTCCTAGGTATAACCAAAGTCTCTGCATGTAAGGCTATTTGCATTCTACCAATCTTGATATGGGCTATGATGCTGTTGAGTCCTACAGATTTCAATGCAACTGTAGTTTGGATTGGTGTCTCTGGCCTCAGTTTGTCAGCAGTAGCAGGTGTGTGTGTTGCTATAGTTCCTTCTGGTTGAACCCAAGGACCACAAAATTCAATCTGTCCAAAATAGAGTTATATCATTAAATCATGAAACAAGTTTTTGCAATGCAACACACCAACTCTCGTGCACAAGAGTGAACATTAATATGGTGTAAACAACAATTATCTTCGTTTGCTATTGCAGCACCAGGACATGAAGTATCTAGACAGAATCTCTCAGCCTCTGAGCCATTTCTGCAACACCAAAGAACGCTATAATTGACATAGAATTGCCAACAAGCAACAACTCGCTCACTTGAACTCTTCACTAAAGTAACGTTCCTGCACTGCCCACTGAAAGAACTCGTTTGTGGCGTTTACAAAGTAGCTCACGTTAAATTCCTTGTCCTGTTCAAATTCCTTCGGCGGCTTCAATTTCCACGTAACTGTAAGACCTGCAAAGATGTAAGTCCCGCGTCAAAGACGTGTAAGCAAGCTCCGCCTTCGCCAGAGCTGTGGCCCCGCCCGTAGCCGGCAAGCATGTACCAGCAAAAGAAGCAGTCCCGTTCTTTTACAATATTTTGCAGTAAGCAGCTGGAGGTACCGTTATATTACACGGTTTAATCAAATGCATTAGAAAACGCAACACTATTGTAAATACCATATTCCCACGAGACCCGCCCATATGTGTGACGTCCTTTTGCAAGACATAGCCTTACCGCCACATGGGATGTTGTTCGATGGTGACAAATTTCCTTTTAGACGCCAACAGTCGTATTGGTTGTTGTCGAGGTCGTGCCACGAATACACTGGATGTGCAATCTGGACAACCATACATTAATTAGCTAGGTGCGACGTTTGCTGTAGTTTGAAACACGTAGTACCAATACCATGTTACCAGCTACTGCTTTAAAGTTCTTAAAGACACAAGTACGAGTTGATTGCCCTACCTGATACACCAAGATTGCAATTAACAGCATGATGAACAAACTTGTGTGAAGTTTCAGCTGATGTTGCAGAAACTATAGGCTCTTCTCTATCAGGTTAGCAAGACTTGGCTCGAAAATTACCTCCTAGATAAATAACAACTAGAGCAGAAAACGTATGCTACACTCCAAGTCTGGAGTTTGGCGACAACGCCATCAGCAACGTTCTCATTGGGTAATTACAGAACACGTGACTGAATGTGTACAGCTGTTGAGTAGGTTGCATGTAAAGAAGGATATCAATCAAGATAATGCACCGCCCTCACAACCAATCATCAAACAATCATCAGACAAGAAAGAAGACCAGCGTCTTCGAGTCGAAATATTGATGTATCAACTTACACTTGCTTCGGATATCACAGCACTGATTACGAACAGCAGCAGGAACTTCAGCACCCAACTCCAACGGTGATAACAATAAAACTACATCAGTAGCTAGCTCACACAGCAGGATTAACATTGTCTAATGATATGCACACATTCGATCGATCACCATGCACCTGGATACCCTTGCTGACTCCCACCCACACATTTGACTATATTTGGAATTCCAGTAATAAAAGTTATGGAACAAACTAAAATAACTACAGTTATTCTTACCACGTTGTATTTGTTTCTTCAACAGATTTTTGTATGGCATGGCCAAGTTAATGCTTGTCTGCAAACTTGCTACAATAATATGTCTTTGAGTTGTAACACTGTTGATACTAACTATTTGGAGACAAAATGCGTTCAAAAACATTGCGTTTGTGTACTACAAATAAAATAAAGGCGTTGTCATATTAAATTCTTTGTCTCGGATTTCAATTAATAAAAACCACATTTTGACGTGTTCAAATTTGTCTTATCATATCAAAACAGCTATCCAAATGTCAGTCTCAAAATTATCCACCATTAAAAGGAACGCAAGTTAGCTGACAACTTACCTAGCTACATGGAAGCGTACCGCTCGTTCCATAATTCTCCTTGGTCTTGTAGTGATTCTCTTTGATCCTGTAGTGACTTATCAATTAACAAACATTGTATTGCCTATGCTTCACACACGCCCATGATCACCGGCCAACATGTCCTGTTTTGGTACTTCGCACATTGACTCTTGTAAGTCTCCATAAAACTCCTCTGAAGCTTCAATTTGTATGTCTTCATTGATTGATGCATAAATGGTCATCACATATAGATACCTGGTATGCATATTGAACCTTGTCCTTAATTAACAACCTGTCTGAACTAGGGTCTTTCTGCTGCTTTCCAATGCATCGTTGCCTCTTTACCCAGCACTATTTCAACTTCACTTCTACGGTTGTTTGACTGTTGCTTCAATAAACCAGAATAGATAATAAGGTTCTCATTGATTTGTAGTGATCCGTTACCAGGTCCCGTACTTCAGAAGTGCTAGAACTGAATAGATTATGCTTCTCATTCATAGTATGTAATACATCACGAAGTCTGCTATTCTGCTTGGTTGAATTTCCAAGAGATCTCACATTCTAACATCCTATCCGGATGTAACCTCGACACTAAAATTTTAGGCCTCCCTTTGCTTTCGGTGGTCCGACCGCGCGAGGACAGCAACGGGACTGTATCACGTGATGTTCTAACAGAAGTGGCAATCCAACTAGACGGAAGTAGACATATTGCATCATTACTACTGCGTACTGTTGTCGTGCAAGTTGTCTGGTTGCAGAAAAATCATGCATCAGCTGTAGTGTGAAACGGAATCCTTCTCTGCCTGATGCCTCTGAACAGTGTTTGGCAGACTAGAAGCGATGTCTCCTACCTTCTGGAAATCTGACTGAATCAGATTGGCATAGTGCATGCAGATATTGTAAGGTGGCTGGACAGCATTCCAGGTCATCACAACCTGCAGCACTTACAGAAAACAGTGCTTCTTGGATCCAGTCAGAGCCTGCATTAAGTCATCTAGACAGCCATGATGGCCTATGCACCTCTGGGCAAGTTTTGCTTCTGGTGCTTACAAGATACTTATGAACCAAAACTGATTTGGCTGAGCACAACATGATACTACTGTACCCTCATGATTAGGTCCATACAACACATACTTTAGAACACACCATATCATGTATTCAAGATACTGGGCAAAAGTTCCTTGATTTACAGTAGCTTCACTCCTTTTGCAGTAAAGTTAACAGATAAGCAAAGACTGAATAAAAAACGGTGTATGTTCTTTTTAAGTTCTGCATGCAGCTGCAAAGTGTGGAAAATCACAGCAATAAATCTGATACAACGCATTACAGCCTTCGTCAAGTATTTGGTCCCAAACATGGTCTGTGCTGGTTAATTAAAGCTACTGATACATCATTTGTTATGCTACATTGCAAATCGCTATTCTAAACACTCTGTGACTTCGCTATGAGAACATAGATAGATGTGAGCACAACCTCAAACACTACTGTATAGTTAGTACTGTTGCAGAAAGGACAAATCAGGTAACCACGAGAGATACAATATTTGATTAATGTTATAACCCAATGTACTAGCAGCTAGAAAACTGACCATTTGCCAGTTGCATTAGTACCTAGCTTGACTAAATGCGATCAATAATTATAACCATTTCTTTTCCTCAACTACACTAGATTTTATTTCAACCACATAACTTGCATTACCCAAAAAAATGATATTGAACTTCACTATAAATTCTTTGACTTTGCAAGCACTGCCTTTCTACAAATATGTGTTAATCAACCGCAGTTACTATAGTACAAATCAACTTCCCTATTCCATAGCCCAAGAAAATGTTCTGCAGCTTCTTAAGTTAAGTGTTACATGAAAAACAAGCATCTGAATCAAGTGATGTAACTGCTAATGCAACTTACTGTCAATAAAAAGATTTTATGATTAAGCTAGCTTCTAAGAAAATCCAACACTTTCCAATTACAAATTCTTAGTTTGCCATACATATACTGTACACCAAAATTTGAGCAATAAAAAATTAGTAATCAGTCCTCAGAAAATTGTCGGTAGCACAAATGTCAGTGGGTTAGCAATGAAATGTCACTTTGAAAACCAAAGCACACAAGCTCAGCACACACTACTAAATACAAACTCCTCTTCCGGCTACAACTGCACAGATCAGCTTAGAAGTAACTCCACAATTTTCACTACTACTATGCTATTCAATCTCCATAAAGTATTCTATTAATTAACAATTTAATCATCATGCTATACATGCACACTGTCAAATTTCTATTTGAGTTATCAGTCTTCCTAATTCCTGACATAAATAATAATTAAATTGCTAATACTCTTCAATAATATACACCTGGTACTAGAAATCTGGTAAGTATCTAGTACATCCTTTCAAATATTCACCAAACGACAGTTGTACAACTTAACCAAAGGCGTGTGAGTAGATATAGTCACAATAGCCACAAACATATCTATCACAAGGTTATACAGTGTATATTCTAATAACCTTTCTATTTTTTGTGAATATGCATCTCATGAGAAAGCAGCTGAATGCCAAACTGGTACAACTGTTCATTGGTCAATTCCAACTTCTTCATGTGGCACTGTTCATTATGATCATCTTGCTTATCTCCAACCTGAGTCAGAAAGTCATTTCACGTAATGCGCAAGAATATATGACAGAACATTCATACATCAAAGACCGACAATGGCATTTCCCGACTGTAACATGTATGTCTTAGTTCATTTTCATAGTCATCTGACGAAGGTACAAAAACAGGCAGAACACTGTGAGCATCACAATCTAAATTCCTCAATGCTTTAAAGTCTTCTTTAAGGCTATGTAAGTTTTGTTGCAAAGGCTGAATACAACTGGTGAAACAAAGTTTGTTCATCAAAAACCTTGGTCGTAACAGTAACGAAACTCCAGCAACTGGTCCTTAGAAAGTGAGGCGTTCACTACAACACTGATTCATCATAAAATGAACACAAATAGTAAGCTACCTCTCTGTTTCAAAACTTTAAGGCACTGCTGGCTACCAATATGCCACACTCTTACAGTTTCATCAGATGAGCCTGAAGAAAGAAAACAGCCATCCAGTGATACAGCCAAACTTGTTACTTGTTGACTAAACACAACATACTATTACATACTAGAGACAACTGAAGATGTCAAAAGCAAACAGACCTGTGCCCCTGAAGCCTACAGCTATTACTGCTTGCTGATGTAGCCTTTGCCTGTTTCAAAAACATGTACAACTATTTAAATATGTGCATAAAACAGAAAATAGATACATAAAATGCGTTTCTTATATTTCAGTAAATATACCGGTAGTCAACATAACTCTTACACAAAACACTCTGCTATATTTGATGCATAGACGTTGGTCAAATAGAACTGATGAAAATCTGTTTTGAATAGAATAGTTTGGCGGAAGTTCACTTTGTGACATGCATGATGATGGTTTTTATGGCTGCCCACTGATTTCAGTAATGACACAGGTCAATGTCTGTTTGCTCTCCTGTGTGACACAAGGCCCACACTTGAACAACAATTTCTCCCGCATGAAGAACAAGTACATGTATTTGTCACATCAGAAACTGGCACACAATGTAGATGTGCTGTTTTCTATTCTGACGTTTAAGTGATACTGCTTCAACTCTTTTCTCTTCAAAATTTTCTAGTGAGGAATGACATACATTTCTCCAAGTTGCTCTATCTGACGTTAGCTTATCCAAGTTGTTGGGATCAATTGAACACTTTTTCAAGTTGGTCTTATTGGGCCTTTGAACAGTAGTTTTGGCTTTGACTGAGGACATTCTCTGAGTAAGCTGACCAAAAAATAGTCTATCTGAACTGAGATTTGATGAGAAACTACTCAATTCCAGGCATATGGGCCTACATACATACATACATACATACACTTCTTTTCTGTTTATTAAAAGAGTCCTTAAGACTCAGTATACATCGTTTTCATTGCAATCATACGCTAGATACTATTGTCAAATGAATATAGTTATACCTCGTCTTTCTGTAAATGGTCTTCAACAGCTTTTATCCATTATTAAAAACTATTAACAGGATTTCTACTCGTAAACGCGATGAATTCAATGTGTATCTTCAATTTACGCTGTCTGTTCCGTTACAAATGTAGGCCCAAGCCATATGAAAGAAAAAAATGTAGTTCTCCTCAGCTGCTGCTTCTGATCTGCTGTGCTTTCTTTTGGATTGAATTGTGCCCACAGTCTTGTTTCTGGTAGCGCGTTTGTTATTGATTTGTCCCTTACCCTTTGGTTGTCTGTTTCTGGTTGTGACTGATTGGTGGTTTCCATTGTTGAGCCTGTCGTCTCTTGCAGAGGTTCCACGGTGTCTTTCGTACTTTCAGGATTCTGTTCTGATTGTTCCATATCTGTTGCTGTTTGACTTTCCTGTTCTTTCACATTCTCTGCTTCTTCTTCTTCTTCTTCTTCTTCTTCTTCTTCTTCTTCTTCTTCTTCTTCCTCCTCCTCCTCCTCCTTCTTCTTTGTTTTCTTGCTGTATTTCTACATTGTGGTTTTTGTCAAGATCGTGGTCATGATTCTCATTAGTTGGTCTTCAGAATTCTTATCATTTTCTTGTTGACAGTCCTTTATCATATGAGTGGTGCTTCCGCATCTATAACATGTTGGAGGCTATCCAGCATATCGCACATGCAGACGTAAATTATGCGCTCTGGGAAATAACCTCTTGGATTCTGTAGTTTGTATACTCTCACTCCCGTTTCCACACGTCGTGCAAAGGAATACATACTGCTTGTAACTTTTGCAACTTGACCGTTTCCTGCTTTTCTCCAGATAATGACATTATCTGCCATTTCAAAGAGCATTTTGACTGAGACGAAACCTGGTGGATCTTGTAGTGGCATTACTTCCAATCGAACATTATTCACTATCAGACCTGTCAGTACCAACTTTTCTTTGGCTTCTTCATTCAGCAAGGTAATCTGCCACGTTTCTGCTATTGTCAGACATGATACACTCTTCCCATGATACACTCTTCCGGCAGTTGCTAAAATAAGCCTTCACTATGTCTTCTGCTGTCACACCTTCAGCAACCAATCTGACTGACAACGGCCTTTGCAACTTGTCAACTTGTCGGTCGCCATTCTTTCTACTTCTTGATTGTGGTTAGTCTTCCCATCGATTAGGCTCACAATCTACGTAGCCTGTCGGTTAATATACCCTTGTGTCTAAAGTTCTCCAAAATGACTTGGAATTCACTCTGTATTGGGAATGTTGGCGGAGCTACCTCTGGCATCCCCCAGCCTCGCAATACATACATACATACATACATACATACATACATACATACATACATACATACATAAATAAATGGTATATTCATCCCAAGAAGTGTGTCCAAGACCCTGCCTAAGTACAACTACTACGGCACAAAGTTAAAAGATCCCTAGACACTAAAACTAAACAGCAAAAGACAGCAAGAGTCAAAACTAGCACAGAAGTTTAAGAAATGATTACTACTGTTCGACAAATAAGTCAGAGTCCATCCAACAGTCTGATTTCTTCGACACCAGATTGCAAATAATGACACCAGATTGCAAATAATGTGCCAATGGAAAGTCTGCACAGCTTTCTGAAAAGGAATTTGATGCTTGCTCACATTGAGAAACCGAAATATAGGATCAAAGCTACTATAATCTACCAGGCCTCTTACCCAACTTGCAAAGTGTGAAAATGAGCAGTCCACTTAGCTCGTTTACAGGCAGATACCACATTGCTGTCTTTATTTTCTTGTATTGAAAAGAGGTAGTAAAGTTCTCTTTAAAACACACTGTCTAATCTCCTTTGTTTCTGGCATCATAGGGTGAAGAGATGAGTTGGACATGACTGATGGGAGTACATATGGTAAGCCTGGAAGGTCAACAGAGAATGCCCAGGATCTTGGTAGATGTTTTTCTAAGAACAGGTTGCATACATACACACACACACACACACACACACACACACACACACACACACACACACACACACACACACATACATACATTTTTATATTATGATTGAGAGTCCTTACGACTTCTAAAACAATAACAATCACAATCTAATTAAATCGTTTACACTAAAACGTCCAGCTAAAGATGGCTAAAGACAGTCATGTAGTTGTAAAAAACCTGGTCTATACTTTTCACAAACGATTTCCAAATGTTTCAAAAGGTGCATACATATATATATATATATATATATATATATATATATATATATATATATATACGTACATAAATACACTACATGATGATGGTTGTCCACTGATGTCATTGATGACATGACACTGGTCAATGTCCGTTTGCTTTCCTGTGTGATGCAAGACCCACACTTGAACGGCAAATCCTCCCACATTAAAAACAAGTACATTTATTCGTCACCTTAGAAACCAGTACATAATGTAGATGTGCTATTTTTCTACTCAGACACTTAAGTGATATTGCTTCAACTCTTTTCTCTTCAAAATTTTCTAGTGAGGAATGACATACATTTCTCTAAATTGCTCTACCTGATGTTAGCTTTTCCCAAGATGTTGGAATCAATTGAACACTTTTCAAGTTGGTCTTTAGTAAGTCTTTGAAACGCAGTTCTGACTTTGACTGAGGACACTTTCCTGTGCAAGCTGACCAAACAGTAACTGCTTGGGAATTCTGTCATCAGACATCCGAATTAGATGTCCAGTCCATCTGAACTGAGATTTGATGAGAAAGTACTCAATTCCAGGCATAATGGCCTTTTCTAAAACTTCCACATTAGACATCATGTCCTGCCAGTGAATCCAACAGATGGTGCAAAGACAATGGAGATGAAAAGCTTCAAGTTTCTTAATGTGGCACCCGTATGTGGTCCACACTTCGCAACCATAAAGCAGAATAGATAGTCAACTGCTTTGTAGACTGCAATCTTGGTATCGATCCAAATGTCATGTTTCTTCCACATACATACATATGATGGCATGTCCACTGATAACAGTGATGACTCTCTTTAGTGTCCTCTGTGTCTCTGGTGGGATTTAACACCTGCTTTTGAACGACATTCCTTGCCACAAGACTGGCAAACAAATGACTTGTTGGTAGGAACAATTTGTTCTTTCCGTTTCTGATGTTGAGCTTGAAGATGTCTAGTATGATTTTCTTCAAACTGTTGGAGTGATGAATGGCAAAGAGATCTCCAGTTTGTTCTATCACTGGATAGTTTCTCAAAATGCAGGAAGTCAATCCCACAAGATTTCATATTAGCCTTGATAGAATCTTTATAACGTAATTTAGGACCACCTTGATGACGATGGCCTTGTTCCAGTTGACCAAAAAGGAGTTGTTTGGGAATTCCATCATTAGGCATTCGAGACATGTGACCAGCCCAGCGAAATTGGCATTTCATGACAAAAGATTCAATGCCACTGATGTTAAAACAAGATCACACTTCTGTGTTGGGTATATAGTCAGTCCACTGGATTCCACATATGCGGCGAAGACATCGCAGATGAAAACTCTCCAAACTTTTGAGGTTACGACGAAGAAGGGTCCATGAATCGCATCCGTACAATAGAACTGATAAGACTACTTCTTTGTAAACTGCAACCTTCGTGGTCAGTTTGATTTCATGCCTTTACCAGAGTCTGTTGTACAATTTACCAAAAGCAGCACTGGCCTTTGATATCCTATGAGAGACATCTGCATCAACAGTTGCATTATTTGAAAGGAAACTACCCAAATACTTGAAATTGCTGACATAAGACAATGGGTGATCACCAATCATAACTGGAGGAGGGTTATAGTTTGAGCCTGGACGTGGTTGAAAAAGCACTTCTGTCTTTTTCAAGCTGATACTCAAGCCAAAACGTTTAGTTGATCTGTCTAAACAGTTGACAATGTGTTGAATGTCTTCATATGTGTGACCAACTAATGCACAATCGTCAGCAAACAAGAGTTCTCTCAGTAGAGTCTTAGAAACCTGTTTTGGCTTGTAAGCGCCTGAGATTGAATACACCTCCAGTAGTTCTAAACTCAACTCGAACACCCTCTCGGATGTTCTTGAAGGCATCATTTAAAACCACGGAAAACAAAATGCTAAAAAGAGTAGGTGCTAGAGCGCAGCCCTGTTTCACTCCGTTGTTTACTGCAAACATTTCTGACTTTGACCCATCCTCGACAACACAAGCCATCATACCAGTATGAAAGGCTTTGATTAGATTCACAATCTTAACCGGGCAGCCAAGCCTCAAAAGGACTTTCCATAAGCCAGTTCTATCAACCGAGTCAAACGCTTTGACCAAGTCAATAAAGACCATAAATAGATCCATGTGCTGTTCACGACACTTTTCTTGAAGCTGCCTGGCTGAAAAGATCATGTCGGACGTACCACGACCAGAACGAAAACCACATTGGCTTTCAGGAAGGATACTCTCTGAAAAGTTTGAGGCAAGACGATCAAGAAGAACTCTGGCCATAATTTTGCCAGCAACAGACAACAAAGAGATCCCACGGTGATTGTTGCAGTCAGATTGACTACCTTTTTCTTGTATAGATGAATTATGTTGGCATCTTTAAAGTTCTGGGGTACATCTTCGAGTTCCCAGCATAGACGAATGAAATCACCTAGTTTGAACAACAGCAGTTCTCCTCCATGTTGAAAAATTTCAGCAGATAGGCCATCAGCACCAGGAGATCTATTCCTTGACATTTTCCTGATAGCTTTATTTATCTCATTGTTAGATGGTGGTTCACAAGCTACAACTAGATCAGGCTGTTCATCAATGCTGTCAATAGCTTCTTGTGAAATAAATGTTGGATGATTCAAGATGCTTGCAAAATGCTGAGCCCAACGAGTCAAAATTTCTCGTCGTCCATAGAGAAGCCTGGAGTTGTCAACAGATTGTAGAGGTGCGATTGTCTTTACACTTGGCCCAAACACCTCTTTTAGGCATTGATAGAAGCCACTAGAGTTATGCTGGTCAGCAGCTAACTGAAGCTGTTCTGCCTTCTGTAACCACCATTTGTTCTTCATCACAGAGAGCCTAGCTCTTGCTGCTTTTCTTGCATGATGATAGGCATCAGCAGTGCTTTGATTGCGTTTATCTGATAACCAGACATGATGCAAGCAATGCATATCAAGGAGATGGCTGATGACAGTGTCATTTTGATCAAACCAATCCTGGTGCTTCCTATTAGGCTTGCCAAGTAGTTCATAAGAACCATTGTGAACAACTGAGTGTAAACTTGACCATAATGCATCCAGGTTGCTGGCTGAATCATAAGATGGAATATACAATTCTTGCAGCTTTGTGGTGAGTTCGTTTTTCAGCCAAAGACTGGTAGAGGGATCATTTAGCTGGCTGACATTCAATTTTCTAAATCTCTGTCAAGACTGGTGAGAAACAGTTTTCTTGACAGAAAGTGAAAGCTTACTACGCACCAATCTTTGGTCAGAAAAGACTGAGGCAGAAGCTCCCCGCATGACTCTAGTGTGACGAACATCACTGACATCTCTCTGACGAATAATAATGAAGTCTATCTGGTGCCAATGCTTTGATCTAGGATGCATCCAGGTGGTCTTGCACTTGGTTTTCTGTTGAAACAGTGTGTTGGTGATTACAAGTTGGTACGTAGAACAAAGTGACAACAAAAGTGACCCATTACTGTTCTCTCTTCCAATGCCATGTTTACCAAGCACATTTTTCCATGTGCAATGATTGCTACCAACTCGAGCATTGAAATCACCTAGAACGAGCAGTTTGTCCTTCTTTGGCACAGCACCAATAATGTTACTCAAATCATCATAGAATTTCTCTTTGATTTCTTCGGAGGCGTTCATCGTTGGAGCATATGAACTGACCAAGGTTAGAAATTGACCACCAGAAAGAGGTAGGCGAAGTGTCATTAAACGATCATTTATTCCCCTTGGTAGGTTGTCGAGACTACCCACCAAGGAGGATTTGACAGCAAAACCTACACCCAATTGTCGTGTCGCATTGGAAGGACGTCCTTTCCAAAAGAATGTGTAACCTGTACCGACTTCCTCAAGTTTTCCTTCATCCAACAGATGGGTTTCACTTAAAGCAACAATATCAATGTCATAGCAACAAAATTCCTTTGCCAGAATGGCTGTTTTACGTTCCATTTGCTGTTGCGTGTCCAGAAGCGAGCAAACATTCCAACAGGCAACAGCGAGGTTATGCTTCACTTTATTTCGACCGCAATATTGGATGCCCAACCAACCGCGGTAAGCTGGTAGAGACAAAGAGGGTGAGCTTTGTTTAGGCCACCTTTTCTAGGCCCTTCCTCGAGTGAGGTGGGCAGTGCTATCACTAAATAGTGCTGCCCAGCCATACCAGCAGGACCGAGTGTAAACTTCACCCCCGCTTAATTCACAAACGACCATCTTACTGGTACCGCTCACATGCAGAATCATGGCTATCGACTCCCAGCGCCATCCTACGCCTGCTGCCGTCACCATTCCTCCATCGCCGTGAGACTTTGGAAGAAACAGAAAAATTCCAAAAAAAACAAAAAGCGACACAAAAGAGAAACCTGCATGCGGAATAGATTAAAGGGAATAAGGGATGTGCATGCCCAGATCCACTCTCTCGTCTTGAAATGCCTTCTATCCACTGGGGCTAGTAATAGCAACAAGTAGAAAAGCAGAACAAGATGCAGTGGCTTGCCAGAAGCACGTTTCGGTCTGTGCAACTGCCAGAAAGGTATGCACATACATATATACATACATACAGGAGAGATGCTTAAAGGGAAGCTGCTACAAGTAATGCCAACATTGCTCCTAAAATAATGGCGTATTTAAAAACACTATATGCAGCGTCACTCGATTTAGAACTATTGAATACACTGCACTAATCATAAAACGCTCAACAATTTTAACTATTAAATCCGTTACTCTGACAATCCCATTCAGCTGAGTCTCTCTTACACCACAGAATATAGGAGCAACAGATGGCTTTCCTACAGGCCTCCTTCCTTATCTTCATGACGTCTTTGTTGCCAAGAGAGGTGATGTCTTTCAACAATAAAAGGGCAAACTGTAAGTACTCCCGCTTACTCCTACTTTGATGGTGTAGATAGTAGCTTTGAAACCATAGGCTGTTATTTCTCCAGTCAGATCTTCATACTTGTCTAGTTTTCTTTGTTTGGCATCTGCCATTCTTTCATCAAATGAGACCGTCAACTCAACCAGATTTATTCTTTCTGAATTATAAATCACTATGTCTGGCCTGAGAGTGAAGTAAACAGACTGCAGAAAGTAGATAACCTTTAAGTCATACTCAAGTGAAAGATTGTTTAGCAAGCAATCTTTGAAACTATCCTTTAGAACTGACAAGATTTGATTACGTCTCCACGTGTTCCTGCCCTACTGCAGTGATATGGGCAGTCATTGAGAACGTGTGACATTGTTTGTACACAGCATCCTATTCCAACGTACCAAGTTGGATCTGTGAGGAAGCATGTCCACAACGGAGTTGACTGACCATTTATACACTGTGTCCAGGAGCATATTACAGTTAAATACCAAATGTTGTTGTAGTCGTCTATTGACCTAACCATAGATCTTTGTAACACACGTTGTGCCAATCCTTGCTCATCTATTTTCTAACACTGACGCTGAACGACTGCTCCAATTTCTTTGTTGGTCATCGACTGTGCAAGATATGCAGGAAGAAACTTTCTATTGCAAAGTTGAAGTTAATGATTTTCTTCATTGTGAGCCAGTTGTTGAACTTTCACATTATCAGATTGCAAAAACCACTGTAGTGTGCAAGCTACAATTGATTGAAATTATGTAGATAGTCTCGGTAAGCCCAAACCAAACCTTTCAGAATTCAGGTAAAGGATTGTTAGGTTAGCTTTTTGGCCAAACCAATCCACTTCAATGTTTTGTAAGAATGGTGTCAATGTTATGTTCAAGCCATGTTAACGGTAGATCAACAAGACTCAGCAGCCAAGATATGCTTAAACATATATAACGACTGTAAACTTAGACTCTTTGCGTTCACCGAATAAGTATAGCATCAAGTCTGTCACACACATGCTTGACCAATATGTTCTGCACACCTAACAATGACAAAGACATGTCAAAAAGCAGACCAAGAAATTTGAAAATTGTGTCTCCAATAAATGGAATAGTTTCCGACTGAATTTGCAATTCTGGATCATACACTTTGACCACCCGGCGACTTGATATAGCTAGATCACGGCTTTCTGCACATGAATTCATTAGGTACCCTACAGTCCTCCCAACAACAGTTGAAAAGACTCAACAGACCAAAGCGTAACAAGAACCATTTGAAGATAACATATGAAATTCTATCAGTTGGTCAGATGATAATGCAGACTCTACTTACTGTATTAGATCTCTTTGACAGTTTTTCCATTGTTATATAAGGCCATCATTGAACTCAAGGGTAGGGCTGTTTGCTGGAGACAGCCAAGATGGGGTCTGAAAGCAGGTAGTTTGATTTATTGTACTGTTACTGAAGTATTCAAAAGTTGTGGACTCTGAAAAAGTGAGTAGGTGGATGTCATTCTTTCTGATATCCGTCCATCCAAGTCACTTTTACTGAATGACCAAAGTCATTATCACACCAAGATACCAACTTCTCATACGTTTGTGTGGATTTTTCCTACAAGCTCTCAATAACTTGTTATGATGCATACATACATACACATACAAACATACATACTGTGTGGCGTGTGCAGCAAAGAATGAGTCACATTTGGTGAGTGAAAGCATCTGAAAGTCCAGGGACCCTCACAAGCTCAAGTCTGGGTCAAGCACGACCATAATTCCCTTGCACAAAGAACTTACACACAATTGCCTTTCTCAACTCAGAAGAATAAATGAGAAATGTACCTCACCTTTAACTGGGGAGAGTAGCAACCACCGACTGTGACTTGATGATCAGTCACCAAGGTCCTGGTGGAACTTCCGGTGCCAGCACCTCAGTTGGTGTCACATGCCAGTGCTCCTGTGAGTACTTAGCCTGGCTCCAGGACAGCAACAAAGGCAGAGATTTCTCTTAGGTAGCACACAAGAGCCATGTCATAAGGCCAGGGTGTGACTTGAAAGGTAGCTCTTATATTACATAACTACATGAATGACCCTTTGTTAAGTTGTTCAAAAAGAAGAAACTACAAATCCATGTCAGGATTTACCTACTAGCAACCGGCACATTATGTAGCACCTATTGTAGTATTGCTCAAGGTTTAACTACAAACTACACCTCTAACTATGCACAAATATGTACAATGAACTACCTGGTCCAACTATTTCCTAAACTTGTTAGTACTAAAGGAATAAGTCTCATTTTTCACGATACATAGTGTACATGTCCTAGCAGTATCTCACAGGCTGTCTCATATGTGTACAGTGTCAGTCTGTCTGGCACACGTAACACGTGATGATTACTAGTACTATATGCAAAGTATTGCTAAAAATCCAGAGCAACAAAAATTAGTAAGTATTTAATAATTTTGGTAATCAGAGATCACTTACAAAATTTAGTTGATTTACAGTACTGCATTATATCAATCCTATACTTTCCCATGCCGATATGGATATTGCAAAATATCTTTACACTTGTACGGGCATCTTCAACCCAGCAGCAACCCACATGTTACATGCATGTTTGATGTATCCAATACAAGAGCATAAAGCAAATACTGCGTTTATACTTGTGCAGAACTACCTAACTTGTTGTAGTAAGCTGGAACTAAATTACACAGACCTGAGTACAAATCCAAACCTTCAATCCTGTGGTTACAATTTTCATACACAAAATACTAAGGCATGAAACAATTCCAGAACACGCACCAGTTGCAAGGTAAACTGCTTGTGAAGATTGACTTGATGAATATCTCCTGTAATTAAACCAACAAAAAGCCTTAGCTCTGCTGCATCCGTTGTAACTGTAGTTACTCCCGTCTCAAATGTCAATGAAGAAAGCAGTTGGCCAGAAGACATTTCCCATATCTACACTCAGTCAAACAGCAAGAACAGAAAAGACTCCTAAAGATGATTACCCAACTTAAACTTGCCCATTGCAACATATACCTTACATGTTTGGTCAATAGAACACGAATAAACTCGACTTCGGACTCCACCAAACCCACAGTGTATACATGTCACAGGAAGAGAATGACTTGACCAAACATGTGCTGGAGGAGAAGTCTCATTAAGAGCAGCTGAAGACAAGACACTGTAACCAAAAAGTTAATCGATGTGAAAACAATCAATCCAGTACAAGACGCGACAGTCTATCCTATGGCTAATGCTGCTGTTACCTTGCTGTTTGCCAAACACAAACCAGATTATCATCCCCTCCTGATAAAAACATAGTGCCATCATCAGAGAATTGTAAAGCTCTGACTGTTTGGTAATGGCCCAAAAGAACTGCTAGCAACTTTCCAGAATGAAGCTATAAATTGCTTAATGAGAATTGTAACATCATTCTATAACTGCTAATTACCTGCCACACATATATCTTTTCAGAGACAGCACCAATACAGTAAACACCATCACGTGAGCACTGCAAAGCTGTAATGCGACCAGGACATGAAAGACGACAAACAATTTGACCCTGCAATTAAGCAATTCTTTATGTTGCCACTATTTGTATCAGTTGACAAGTAACTTAGAGTTATAACATTATCTGTACAAACCCAAATTAGAAACTTGAAAAAAGACAACCTGATATGATATATAATCTTACTTTGAGATTCTCTCTCTGATCCTATTAAAGATGCTCTAACTTAGCCCTATTCAGTGTTGGTCTTACACATAAATTACATTCCTAAATTCCATCATTCTTGTCTAGAACAAACATGCAATGTATTTTCCAAATGTTAAAAATCAAAAATAACAAAATGCATGTTTTGAACTTATGCATATTTGAGAAAGAAATGTCAGCAACACCTCAATTAGTGCAAGGTATTAGCAAAGATGTGAACACCACCTACAACATGGTAAGTGTCAGTAAGCCTGTAGATGTACTACAACTGTAATAATTGTAATTACAGCAGCAATGCCAGGTCTTACATCATAATCTCACATAGAAAAAAGATTGTATACCATGGCAAAGAAACTGGAAGTGGCAGAAATTGAAGCCATCAGCACAATCTATTCTAAAGGTAGATAGCCCTAAGTACACAGTCAGGATAGGAAACAACGCAAAAAGATGACAAAGAACAAAAGACAGATCACAAACTTAGAGATTAGTATCTATACACTAAATGCCTGTGTTGTGTTGCCTTGCACTAATCTTTAAATTAATTAATGCTTCTTGCTGTCTGAACCATTGCCTTGTTTAACTCATTAACTCCTTGCATGTGATGATAAAGAAGTTTGTTAATATACTTTCAAAAATTAACAAATTGTTGAACATTCTTGACAAATTTTGATTCATAAATTAAAACTATGGTTTTTTAGTCAGTGGTTTTATGCAAAACAGGTAAAGAACTGACATAGCAAAAGATTTTCTCTAGTAAAATGTAGTCACTATAGTGATTGTTTCACAAAAATACAGATTAATTCCTGCAAAAACAGATCTGACAAACCAAGGTATAAACACAAATGTTCTGTTGATGAGGAGCCATCCAATAGAAACCTGTGACAAGTTTTCTGATGCATATAAGCATCACATGTTACATGAGATCTATCCATTTGTCCACCTATCTACTCTTAATACTGTTGGTTGTAAAGCTGCCACACGTAGATTGGACCAGACAAAGCGTTCCCTCCAGTTGACTAACTTAGTTTGGTAGATTTACACTGTGTCAATCAGACAGAACGTTATGCAACAAAACATGTATGGCCTTCACACCTGCATGAAAGTCAGCTGCTTTTATCTGCATAGTAGCGAAAAGTACTATGTACAACATGTCACTGCTTGTTTGATTATAAACACAAATACAAAATTGACCACCAAAGACCTCCAAATTTTCCTATACCCAAATAGTTAGTACACAACACCACATAACAATGAGAGTGCAACTACATAAAGGACGCATTCGAATACTATTTTTGGAACTGGAAATGACAGGGGGAGGGTAGTTCGTAGTTTGTGTTCGATATAGTTCTGAGAGTTCTAGAACTGTCAGAAGAGTTCTAACAGTTCAACCATCTGAGCTGGAATTGTTGGAACAGTGAACATGGCAGTTCCAACAATTCCAGTTCAAACCGAAATTAGTATTCAAAAGAGTACAACAACTAAACATAGACCAATGGTCTCTCTTTAATGACGGTACACAAGGCCATTTGAAGCTGTAATGTGAGCAGCGTTTAACAAGTGAAGCTTCCTCAAAGTGATTAAGGAATGAGACTAATTAGATGACCCTAAACATGATCTGTGGGACTTACATTTGCTTCTTTGTGTACCATTCAGACGTCCCATATAAATAATTATGTGATAAAAAGCGCTTCAATTAGAGACCCCTAAAATAGTTTTGCACTCTGGAGGAGCTTCAGTGAGGACAGTGCCTAAGTACCAATAGAGCTACTTTTGGTATCAAGTGACACATCAGACATTGTATAATATTTGTGATATACCATTGCAGTTCATCAATCAAAAGTGGCAACAGTAGCACTGCACTGTACTGAATACCTGCATAACTTCATTATCAAGCCACCACTACGTACCACTACCATCACGTTCATTACCATCACTGTCACTACTGTCATTATTGTCAATAGGTTCATAACTGTCCTGCCTTCTGGACAACATGTCAGTTCAGCAGGTGTTGTGAACCAAGCAACAATTCTAGCCTCAGAGGGTGCCAAACTAGAAAGGTGCCTGAATTAGAGCTTTTAGGGTATGTTTCTCTGCAGTATTGGTATTGGCGTACTTGACATAATAGACAAATTAGAAGTCTCCACTGCTCTAATCAGAGCCATGAAAAATAAATACGAAATTTCATACACATAAACTGTAAGGACTGTACACACACACACATACACACACACACACACACCACACACACACACACCACACACACACACACACACACACACACACACACACACACACACACACACACACACACACCACACACAAACACACACACACACACACACACACACACACACACACACACACACACACACTTGTTTAACATAGTTAAAAACATCCACAGCTGTTTTCCAAACACGTTCTGACATGCTACTTAATTTTCAAAACCAGTAGATTCACCATCTTTCAGTCTATGTCAACTGACATGCAAAGATGTTCCAAGAAATCTAATTGCCATCAGTTCAAAAAGTCTTCCCAGCAACAAAACTCCAGAGGTAATATAAATAATAATGTCATTTGCTTGCTTGTTTTTTGTTTCTGCCAGTGTGTCCATCACTTCGAATCAAAGTTGGAGAGAGACTTTGTTGGTATGGATATCGCAAATGTGATGCATTTCACTTTGTAGCATGTTCACATTGTGTAATCCCCCACTCCCTCACCATTGAATGGATATACCTACAGTGATGATCAGTTTGTAAACCCCTTAATATAATGTACAAAACAATGAGTTTTAAAGCTAAGGAAAGAAATAGTTAGGATTCTATGTGGTTCAAACATAATATGAAAGCTTCAGCCTGTCATTCTAATTGCAAAATCAAGTTTCAGCAATCAACCTCGTTGGTAGAAGTATATAAACCTTGTATTAGTATTTTTAACTCCAATTTCTCCTGCAATTATATCAACTAAGCAAATTTTGCATAATCTCAGCTAACAAGAGCCGAAAGAAACAAAACTTTGTAAAGTCACATGACATAGTAAGTGGCGTAGTCAAATATATAAAGCCTGGTTCCCAATATTGATGCTGATGTTGACCTCAACGTCAACACCATCATCCGCGTCCGACATTAACTTGTTTACAATATTTGCATGATGCCACGCACAGATCAGATGGTCCAAACCTCAAGTCCAGCACGCTCAACATAAACAAATACCGTTACTATACGTGACTCTTCTGTTGCTAACTAATGGAAGGAAACTAAAGAGGATTAGAAAATAGTTAGTGATGCCAGCAGAAAAGACAATTTCAAGGGCATTTTTCAGTCCTAAGTCTTTCTAATCATTCAACCGGATTTGCCAATAACACGGGTAGTTCCTCATGGACTGCACTAGCGCTTCATCCACTGCTGGTCCTGGATAGGCTTTTGATTGGTCGAAATTGATCACCTGCTTGTGGTTAACACTGAGTACTTCCAGTTGTGACGCTGGGATAGAGCTTGGTTCAATTCCAGTGTCAACGTCAACGTTGTGATGCTGGGATCAATGTCGGTGATGCTGGGATCAATGTCGGTGATGCTGACATGTTCAAAATATTGACGTTGACGTGAATATCAGTATCAATATTGTGAACCAAGCTTAAGGCATGACTGTACCCGACCTCCATGAATAAATGACTAACTTGAACTAAACTACCTCTGAACTAGGTTTAGCAAAAGTTGTTTGCCAACTAAACATGTTTACTGCTAACGCAGACACACTAAATTCTAAACATGTTTAGATCAAAACAACTTTTAAACTAGTATAGTCGCTAGTGTGGACATACTCAAAATTTGCAATACTTTACAACAATTCTATTGTAGCTCTTCAAAGGGCTCATAGCTGCAAAAGCAAGGATGTAAACACACACTGACAGCTTCAATTACTAGTTCTATAAGCTTTTGGCACAGTTCAAAGAAATCTTAGACCATTCTTTAGCAACAAATGTTTATTCTGTTCAATTTCCTGGATCATGACAATGAACTCTGTTTCATATGTCTCTAAACCATGGCAGTGGATTTAAAGATCTGCTCTGGCTTGGCCACTGTAAATCAGATAAAGCATTTTGAATACAATTCATCCTCCCTTCCCACAGCGAGTTCCCTATGCCAGGGGCAGCAAGTAGCTCTAAACCATGACGCTGCCGCCTCCATGCTTGACTGTTGGTATAATGTTCTTTTCCTAAAAGCCACATTCTTCTTGCACCAAGCACAAAAAGTGTTGTCAGGATCTAGTAGTTCGATTACCATATTGTTGCAAATAAAAGCCAACCTCAAATACAAGCCGATCTCAAATAAAAGCCAAAACTGCATACAAACCAGTCACGTTTAGAAGCCAATCTTTTGTTCAAGACGCACGCACACGTATGCACAGCACTGTCACGTGCAAGTGTGCATGTGTCGACGTGTGTGTACAGCGTTCAATGACATCAACAACAATGACAAAGATCCAGCTGATGCTCTTGAAACTGGCATCTCATAGCAGTCTTGTCTATATATCATAAAGAATTTACTTTTTCAAGTGGTACATGATTGTCATGTCTATACCTTACCGTGTCCAAATGGCAGATAAGCCTGTCTTGAATATAAGCCTGTCTTGAATATAAGCCTGTCTTTTATTTGCGACAATACAGTATTCATTTTTCCAATGAACTTGCTCCTCCCCAATTGACGTTGGTTTATTGACGTGTTTTCTGGCATACTTGAGACACATTTGACAATGCTTTGGATACTAATGACTTTTGTTATACAAATGTGTATTTAGCTTCACGTACCGTATTGTCGCAAATAAAAGCCATGTGTATTTCTGTATAAGCCGAACTAAAGTTCAAGCTAATATTTAAGACAAAATTATATTCAAGACAGATTGTATGCCATTCGAACACGCTAGGGACAAGACATGACAACCATATGTCACTTGAAAAACATGATTCATTTAAGATATATAGACATGACTACCATAAGATGCCAGTTTCAAGAGTGTCAGCTGAATCTTTGTCATCATTGTTGGTGTCATTGAATGCTGCATACACTTGCCAACACATGTGCACGTACATGTGACAGCGCGTGTACGCGACGACGCAGTGCAATGCATCTTGAATAAAAGATCAGCTACTAAACGCAACCAGGCTTGTATGCAGCGCAAAGTCTTTAATTTTCAGCTTTTATGTTCAAGATTGGCTCGTATTCGAGGTCGCTTATATTTATGACAATACAGTACGTTAATTGATTGGCTGCTATGAATCAGTGGATGAAGAAATAAATGCCACCAATTTATTGTTAGCAAGACACTAGATAAAACTTAGACAGCGCAAACCTTTGCCAAGCCAGCTTAGTTTCCTCATAATGCCACTAATAGTCACCGCCACGGCAACCATTTGTTGAAAAAAATTTATGTTTACCTTAGCATGTACATCAGTCATATACCGTTTAACTAAATGACATCATTTCAATTTGTACATCAATCATTGGACTGAGATGGTATGAGTTTGTAGGAGTGAATCAAAGGTCATCTCACTTCTTCAAAATGTTTCAAGCAAAGCTGACCCCTCGGAAGGCGCAGATCTGGATTTATCCTCAAAACTAGTCAATAGTTCCTAGATCAATGTTCAATCATACCACCAAAAATTTCATCAAAATCCATTCGCACATTTTAAGTAATCCTGCTTATACACAATCGAACAAACAAACCAACAAACAAACAACACCAATGAAAACATAACCTCTTTGATGAAGGTGATTACAACAATGCAATACTAAATTGTGTCCTAGAAAGACGATATATATCATTTCAGTTGAGCCATAAGAAAGGAAACTTGCAAAGACATGAGAAATAGCTGGTAGTGTACTCAAAACCTACAGAGGTTAACTGACTTCTGTTCTGTGGGCTATCTGACTGAATGGCTGACTAATACTGCATTCACACTAGCAACTTCAGAACCAAGCTAGACCAGTTAATTTTCTTCAAGAATGTCATTACTCTATTCTACTTAAAATACTTGATAAGGGCCTCGTTCTTATGTTGACTTTGGCCAAGTAGATCACCTTCTACTATACCTGGCATGGTTCTGAAGTCTCTAGTGTGACCGTGGTATAAGTCTGTCATGCTCAGGAATGTGCCACACATCAATGTAATCCAATCACCTACCAGGTATTCGCAATTTTGTCGTACATGGCAACTAGAAACAATAGACAAATCGCAAATAGGATCTGCAAAACATTCATGAAAGAGTTTTTATCAGAACAGTGTAATTCACGTTTACAATTGGAAATAAACAACAAAACTGAACAGTTGCAACTGCCAACGCGAAATCAATCGCTTTCACTGCTTACAATGTAAACATGAAAACCTCACATTGCATAACCATAAGCGATATTGATGTCCTGTATGTGATAACTCTCGTTACTGACCTTTGATGACCACAGACTATTTATGGACTTTGTGATCATGTAAAATGACAGCCACTTTGTACGGTTTTAGATAGATTTTAGTAGTAGCACAGTTAAATAATACCATCTAAATTCATGAGTCTTTGCGACAATCCTATCATGGTTTTCGGAAGGCTCATAGTGGGAAGTGACAGTGTAAACACAGTTTCAATTACTCGTTTTATTACTAATTACAGTGATGCAGTAGTCTAGCCATTGTATTATATTTAATAGTCTACTTTATGTTCTCGGAAGATGATATCAGAATCACAATCAAAGAAGATACTAAAAAATTCAGAGGCAGATCCAGAAAGGATAGTAGGAAGCCGCTCAGAACTAATATGACGTCATCCCAAAAATAACGTGGTAGATATTTACTACAAACCTGTTACAAAAATGATGAAGCACTGAAGTACTAAACCCTTGGCTGCTAGCTGTACAAGGAAGCATATTATATATGATAAGTCATCAGATACAAAGTCATGTGAAGGTTACTAATTTTAAAAACCATATGCCAAAACATGTCTAGAGAGCTGGTTGAGAAGGACACACTAGACTCACAAGCCAGGCTCTTCCACACAGTTGCTGAACTAAATGCATGTGAATCACGCGAGGAGAAGGAGGCACTTCGTGATTCACATGCATTTAGTTCAGTGACTGCTCAGAAGAGCCTGGCTTGTGAGGCTAATGTATCAAATAGCTTCATTTGCAGACAAATCTACGAGAAACATAGGAGAGTACACACAGCAGAGATGCATACTGACCAAAAAAAGAGAGTAGACCGACAGGTGCAACTGCACCTAGACTGTAACAGTGGACCTATGCAGAGTAGATGGCAAGTGGTAGGTACCTATAGGTGGTAGGTTACTGCAACCCTAGCACATTCGCCCCTGAGGTTAACAATTGCAAAACCTATATTGCACAGACTGTCACTAGTACCAGTGCCAAGTCAGCTGTTCCAATGAGCGAAGATCAACTAGCTTCATTCTTCTAGGATGTTTTCGAGCAAACATGTGTATGCTTCTACTGGTCTTGACACTATTAGTTAATTAACCCTTCTACTACCGCCTAATTTAAAGATGGGGTGACACTGTCTAGTGTGCCCAGGCCTGGTCAGTCACTGCTAAACTAAATACCATAATTCTTCTTTTGCAAAGCCTGTAACAATAGGTCTTGATTGATTGCCTAAAATGAACCATCACTACTGTATCCTGTAACATTTTCTAGATGGTAATTGAGGAACAGCTTATTTTGAAGATTTACAAAGAACAGGTTAGAGTGCACCTAACATGTTTTCCTTTTGTCCTAGTGGTGTAGTACCTTACATTCTACAATGAGCCCTATATGACTTGACTCTAATTACCTAAACACCCATCTACGTGAGGCGCCTTGTGTAGCCATAATTATTTCTTACACTCTAATTGGAGAGCCATTTAGATTGGTAATTATTACTTAGAGACGCTATAATTAGAACAATTACAGTAATCCTACTACTCAGGGAATGATGTGAAGATAAATAGAATAGCTACATCAATGTCAAATATAACGTATAAATTAATTAATTAAGGAACGACAAGCGGACAAACACACACTAAAGTCACCTTACTTTCGACAACGACCAGACGTTTATAAGCGATTTCGTTGAATGGCAAGCAACAATTATGTCGCCGCCATGAGTGCTGTATCCACCTTTCACCGTTTGCTCTCCTTTCAGCGTATGCTCTAGCGTCCCTAACAGAAAGTCCCACACACATCCAAACACAGGATCTGCTCCACCAGGACTATAAACGGTTAGAAGAATCTCCCTGGACATTAGAATGTACAATACAGCACCGTAGCCTACACTTGAAAAGGCAGAGCTCTAGATAGTCTACGGCTCTGTGGAAAGGATTAGCCTTGGAAAAAGCAGACGCGGGTCCAGTCCAGTGTCTAGTCCCCAGGATAACTGAGTCGCAGAGCCGTCTTATACGGGAACTGGGCACGATAGCGCGAGAGGGTCTGGAGATGTAAAAGTACGTAGCTCACTAATAGGCTATGACAAATCGAAATCTTGATGAGTTTGTCTCGGTGCATTGCTGTCAACTGGAGGCCATTGGTGTTCCTAGACGTTACTGGGAATCTCTGCATAATAAACTAACGAATGAAGTAAGGTGCACAAGAGCAACAAACCTTGCCAGCTCGTCTTCTTAGCTGCTAACTTGGAATCTTTTGTTGGTTTTTACTTTAGGAGTTTTGTATAGGCTAATTTTCTTCCTTCGATTCCTTTCTGGATTCTTGCCAGTCTGAGTCACTTGCAATTAATTCTTACCTCGATCCACGTACATTACCGCTCTGGTCTCGTGATCCACCAGTTTTTTGCTCTGTATTTTCTTGCCTCTTTTTTTGCTCTATTCTACCTTCAGTTCGACTCCATGCAGAACCTAGGGCTAGCCTGTTGTAATTGTATTGTCATTGCTGTAGGTTTATGATGCTAGTGATTACTTTACAATGCTGTATGATGCCAGCACAAACGATTGGAAAGTGGTTGTTGCTGCTTCATCTGGACTTAACCTAGAAGATGAAAACAAGTTGATAGTTCTAAAAATTGTAAATCCTGTGTGATTTGGTGGTAACTGAAACTATTGTAATTCTTGGCAGCATTTTCTTGATTGATCATGCTTGGACATTTGAGCTTGAACATGCTCGGAAACATTTGATGTTTATTCCTGGGCTGTTGGACAGAATGTTAAACTTAATGGGATGTGTACCTGTTGGTGTTGCAACTGATAACTTAGGAGATGAAGGAAGTGCTTGTGTTCAGTGTGATACGAGTAATGACAGGAATCTTTCCAAATTGGGTTGTTCAAATGGACAAATGTTGGAAGTTCCTTCGGAGCAACCTACTGTTGAAAAACAAATAGACACCGTGATGGAGACAATATGGCGGTATCATGTTTAATCATAGTGTATTGTAGAGCACTATGTTTATGATCTTGTAGGTTTGCTCAATTTTACAAGCTGTCATCGATGGTTAGTGTTTTGAGTCTATCTGAGAAAGTGTTGCATCAGTAGTTTTACATGTCATATTGGTACTTTAGTACTGCAGTGTACATGTACTGCTTGGCCATTTGCTACACTGGTTCTTGGAGTTGTAGGGTACTCTAATCCTTGGAAAGACTGCCTCACATAGATAGAAACCAACCAACTTGCATGCCAGACCTAGACTAGGGACTTGTAGTGTATGAGGTATATGCTGTTATGGCGTTAGAACAGTAAATTTTGTGTAAATTGTCTATTTGAAGTATTCTAATGCTATTTTCCGTAGATCATTATAACTAATTTATAACATGAAACCAGTGCAAGGTTAATTGTTTTGTTGATGCCTTTGTTTCTTGTCTTCTTGCAGTCTATGCTTGCAATATTGTTTTATAAACTCTTTTTTAGTACAGTATTGTTTTTACCTGCATTTTACTGACGGAGTCAAGTACCAGAACTTGAAATGCGTGAAGAATATAATTTTTGGTTATTCGTTATTAGGGATGTCAGGTCAGTGGTTGTATTGGACCAGTGGATCAGTGGTTGCATTGGACAGGTGTTCGCCTGTACTGTTGCAGACGTATTGCATTCCAGAACAAGTGCAGTTGCTGTCATTGAGTGGTTGTTTACTTGCTGAGGGAATGTATAGTTGCTAGAAGAGTTTTCACCATAATGCTACAGTGGTTCCTTAGCAGCTTGTTGTACTCATGAGCCTCTGCAATGCTGACGCAAAAAGAAGTACAGTACTCATGGATACACACATCACAACACAGCTTTTTTTCTTTGACACTATATGGTTTGGCAAATTTGACAGAGCATAGTGAAATTGTAGGTTATCTTCATTATTTGAGGAGTATCAGCATAGTTGTGATTACATATGATGAGAAATGTTGTTTTGGGATTGGAAAATTTGCTGAATAATTAGTCTGCCAATTAAGTCCTATACATCGACAAACCATTTGTTTGTTTTGTTGCAGTAGTTTGTTTTGTTGCAGTAGGTTTTTGGGATCACGTAACTTTTAAAAAAGGTTTCATGACTACAGCTTGTAGCTTTCAAATATAGTACAGGAAGATCTGGACATGCGTAAAAAAGGGCAAATAAGAAAATAGGCATGCATTCAATGTTGCTATTTTCAGAATTTTGTCAAACTGGAGTTAATTGTTAGCAGACACTTGCTTACAAGCTTTTCAATTAAAAGTGACTTCATTTTATTGTAACTGGTTTAGTTACATGTTTATGTCTAATTGAGACTACATTGATGTTTGTTTGTACATTTTACAGTCGACTGCTGAGCAAGGTGGGGTCTGGTATGTAATGGATGAATTTGGGTGTAGGATTCAACATTCTGATTATCCATCTTTTAAATGCGTTCCTTTCTTTTACAACAGTGTGGGAATATGTTACACTCTTACGTGGCCTGTTCGAGAAGTTTGTTGTGGAGGTTATGCTCAGTAAATATTTTTTCGTGTTTGTAAACTTAATGGTTGGATTTTCAGATGAATTAACAAGGGATTATATTATGGGTGTGGTTTGTGAAGAGGCTCGCATCACCAGCTTGCTGCCATGGTTTTATAAGGACATTAGAGATATGGTAGAAAACAAACCATTACCATCAAGAACTATGGTTGACGTCGATTGTGAGGTGCTTTGTGGTATTTGATTATATTGCGATTGCATGAGTAAGGTGGTTTTTATTTGATAGGGTAGATTTGCTGAAATTATTACTGTTGAAAATGAGGATGTAGACGATGATGTTGCTATAGTGAACAAGACTGGTCCTCTGGCAGTCTACACAGATATGGAATTGTTGAAGTCGTTTGTCACTTTGCCGGAGTTTTCATTTACTGAGGATTTAGGCACAGCAGACATCATATGGATTTGTGATCATTTTAGGAACTTTACGTTAGTTGTCTTTGATTCATGAAGTAAACTTGAGTACTGTGTACGCTTATGGATTTTTAGAGATTTAAAGCAATGTCCCAAGCAATTTGTCAATCAGTTTCCATTTGAAAGTGTTATAACTTGCAAAGATCTGTTAGCCAGAGTATGTCAAAAAGGTGATTGTGCAAACTTCTGTGTCTCTGGCAGATATGGGAGTGCATGCAATGTGTTGTAGATACTGTTACTGATGATGGAACTTGTCGTGGTGCAGATTGGTTGCCATTGACTTTTGACCTGGTATTGGAACTCCCGCAGTTTGCAAGAGCTTTTCAACAACGAGAGTATCGGTATGTTGTGTATCAATTTATCTATATTTAGATTATGTTAATCTTTGAAGATTTTGATTAAGTTCTTTAGACAACATCTGGATTGTGAAACCATGGAATATGGGTCGTAGCTTGGACACTCATATTACTGACAGTTTGGTGAAAATAATTCGACTGTCACAAACTGGTCCTAAAGTGTGTAGTTGCACAATATATGTGTGTACATGGACAATAAGCAACATTTTTGTGTTTAGATAGCTTCTCGGTACATTACAAATCCTGTTTTGTTTTACCGAGAAGGCTTGGGCCATGTAAAGTTTGATATTCGTTATATTGTCTTGTTGTCATCAGTTAAACCTCTTGTCTTGCATGCGTACAATGTTTTCTGGCTGCGATTTAGTAACAAGTATGCAATTATGTGCCACCATTGATGTTGTGTACTTGTGTGAATCATGTTTTTTTCTGAAGGTCTTTCAGTTTAGAGGATTTTGAAGACTATGAGAAGCATTTCACCGTTATGAATTACGGAGGCAGTGAGCTTAAGCAGGTTCTTTTGTTGCTTTTTGCAAACTCTTGATCCAGCATAAATATTTGTTTTTGAATGCCTAGATTCATTGTCATGATTTTATTCCTATGTTTGAAAGTCAGTATCCAAACTACCAGTGGACTGATGTACAGGTACACACACACACACACACACACACACACACACACACACACACACACACACACACACACACACACACACACACACACACACACACACACACACACACACACACACACACACACACACACACACACACACATTGGAACGGCTCATTTATACATATGATGGCACTACAACAGAAAATGCATTTATCAGCAAAAGGAACAAACTATTAAGAATTAATAGGGCAAATTTTGTCTCTAAGACGAAATTTTCTCTATTGCATGCAGTTGTGTCTAAAATTTACAGATTGAAATCTGAAGGTTTGTCTACAATTAATATCTTTGGTTGCCACTCTTGTCTCAGTGATTGCACTATTTCTTTGTACAAATGTCCCTTCATTGCTATCTATTACTGGTGAGCTCAGACCAATTGGCACTTGTTCTAATCATTGTAAGGTTTTTATTACCCTGTTTTGCCACAGGGTTGGACAGAGGGAGTAATCATGCAACCATATGAATTATTTTTGGGCAAACAATGAGCTTCCGTGTGTTCAAGATGTCCCAACCATCTTAGCCTATTTGCCATTGGTGACTTTGCTGGTGTATCCAGGCATCTCAGCATTTGAGTGTCATTTGACATTATAATGTATTCTTTCCAATTGTTTTGTAATTTATTGAACACATTGCTCTTTGGCACTGATTTGTAAAAGTCACCAGTCTTTAAATATCGCATTTAGTCACCATTCACGAAGAGACACCATACAACCATATTGATAACACAGCCGCCCTGAATAAAGCATTTCTTGTTCATCTGCAATATAATGGGACTGAAATATGGTTCTATGTCAAAGCTTTGAACACTGACCAGACAACAATGGTCTCTCTGATAACTCCATGGCAAGCTTCGTGTCATTTGATAATACTATTGACCCCAAATATTTGAAAGATGTCACATCGTGTTGCACTTTGCCTCCAGGACACTTTATGTCAAAATTTACAGTCAAACCATACTTTGAAGCAACATTAGCAAAATTATTGACTGCAATTTTACATTTGTTCTTGTTGCTAACACTAGACTCAAATCTGCAACTCCAATATAATTTTTGAGGAGCCTTTTTCTTGTATTCTTACAAGTCTTTTGCTTACAACTTTATTTGAAGTCTTTTATTTCTCATTTCCTCTCTGCTCTTTCATCATACAACTAGCATGTATGTTACATGGTTGGAGCAAGTGCACACCCTACCTCAACCCATTCTGCACTTTATTTCTTTGCCAAGATGACCTTATAATTCAGTTACCATTGCTTACATTTACGAAATGATCTGCTGTAATCAACACAGATTAACAAACCTTTTACTGTTAATTGTGCTCTTGAGTCTTTCCATTATTTGTCGAAGACAACAAAGCCTATCTTCATAATTTTGATCTAGCCTGAACTGCACTGTGATTCTAACAAACGGCTTAGCAAAACTGGCTAGACGACATTGTAGCGACATTGCAACAACTTTGCTTACCACATGTAAGAGGCTAAATCTATGTCAGTTGGCACCGTGTTGAAGTCATTCTTTTTTGGTATGGGGACTACGACTGCATCTGCCCATTTTTATCACTTGTCCTTCTTGTCAACAAATCAAACAGAGCTTGCCTAGAGTCTGGACTATCAACTTTAGCAGTTAGGCAAAATAGCATTGTCACCACTGGCCTTGTCTAGTTTCAAAGCTTTTATGGCTTTTTCTACTTCATCCAAGCACCGAGAATTGGCAAGTTCAAATGTCTCTACTTGTTGTGGCAAGTTTTCTATGTGCATCATATCAAAATGGCTTCTGACATTCAACACTCCTGCAAAGTGATCAGACCACCTATTCAATCGTTCATTATTGCATTCACATAATGTACCATCTTGCTTCCTGATTTTCTTTACTTGTAAACATTGAAGGCCAGCTTTAACTTGTTGAAGATGCTTCACATTTTCTATATATCTTTGGGTGTATACCAACTATCTCTGTTCTCTTTGAACTGTCTCTTGATAGTAGGCATACCGATTCTTTGCAGCCTGGACCTTTGTTGAAAGCCATTTGTGCAAAGCATCATTATGGCGTTGAATTAATGGTTAAATGACGGGAGCAGCATTGACAATACAATTAGGCTGTTTCCCTTCACGATCCAGCACCTTCTCTGTAGTACTATAGTTAGTGCATTCTTGTTTCTCTTTGTCACGATCCTGCACCTCTTTTGCAGTTACTATAGTCAGTGCATTCTTCAGTTGATGCCATTCGCCTTGTATGGTGTTCCTTTGCTCCCCTGCGGTTTGTATCTTGCTATCCAACTCAGTTGGTATTTCTCTTCAATAGTAATGTTCCTCAGCTTTGCAACATTGAGACACCAGACTAACATTTATTTTCTTGAAACGCTTTTGAAAGGCAAAGAAATTTTGGCACGAACCAAGAAAATGATCAGTCCATGCATAGTTTGTGTATTGATACATTGTCTACTAGGATCATCAGTCTATGGATCTGTCGACTTTCCTTAAGTCTTCCATAGTCAAACGTATTGACAAAATCATGGAATCCCAATTGAATCTTGGTAATCTTCATTGGTCCGAATCTGTCAGAGTGTTTGCAAAGGTAATCATCTTTATGCACTGTTGTTTCTGCTACGTTGTTGGAACAATTACATCGCTTTGATCAAGGAGCTTTGATCAAGGATTACGTCGATCTTTGGGAACTATTTTTCATTCTTCTGTTTCAGACATGTAATGCATTGTTACATTATCTATTAGACTTGGTGGACTTGGTGTGAGAGAAGCAGTCAAGTCTTCACCAGCTGATTACATAGGGATTTGCAGTTTACTGGATCTTGCAAGTTTGCATTTTTTCAAGGCTTTGCTATTAGGAGACTGTGAAAGTCATCTTCAGATTTGTTGCTACTATCTGAAAAACAAACACAGTTCTTCGACTTTAGATATTAACAACGAATATATATATACAATAGGAATTTGACTCTGATTTGGTCATTTTCGTTGAACATTGCTAGCTTACAGGTGTCACAAGTAACTGCGTCCTTAGCACTTGCTCAGCCGGTCTTGCTGTTAACTCAAGTTGATCTATTTCAAGAATGACTGGCTAGTCATAAAAGTCGGTCAATGACTGAAGTGTAACACAATACAAGTTCCCTGATGTATATATACTGCATCCTTCTCCCCCTGACTGTGTGACTGATATTAACAATTAAGAGGTATGCAGTACAACACAATAGTCTGATCTACTAAAAATTCAATCTGTCTAGTGCCTTTCTTCCTCTGCTGGAATGGCGGACTGGAGTCACTCCTTCGTTGGCACCTAGATTTGATGCTCCAGTTGGTTCCACGTGTGTCTCTAAGTCTTCTGGTTCTGTTCTAATCTCTGGCGATGGTACCATCACGTCCTGTTCCATTTGTTTGTCAACTCCATCTTGTTGCTGTTCTTGTGAGTCTGGTGCGACATCCCACTCTTTGGGTTCTCCTGGCGATACCGGTACCATAGGGTTTGTCCGGTGGATGCATTGGTTCCACTAGTAGGTCTTCTAGTTCGCCTCTTTCATGTCTTTCTGATTGTAAGGTTTTCCGGATCTGATCCAAATGTTGTTTGACTACCCTCCCATCTTCCAGTTTGATAGTGTATGATAGGGGGCCTGTTTTGGACTGAACTACACCAGCTACCCAAGCACGACCTCTGTTGTAATTAAGCATGTAGACTCTCACCCCGTTGTAAAAATCTATCATACTCCTCCGGTTACCCTTGCAGAAATGTTTCTGTTGCCTGTTTTTTATGTACTGTGTGCTTCAAGTTGAGGTGTAACAGATCTAAACATGACCGTAATTTGTGACCCATTAATAATTCCGCAAGTGATGTTCCTGTCGTGGTGAACAACGCTTGTGTCAAGCGATATGTCAATGTTTTTTGTGGCAGACACAGAACAATCAGAACAGAAACGTGGCAGATTACCTTGCTGAATGAAGAAGCCAAAGACAAGTTGGTACTGACGGGTCTGATAGTGAATAATGTTCAATTGGAAGTAATGCCACTACAAGATCCACAAGCTTTTGTCTCAGTCAAAATGCCCTTACAAGGCATCCGTATTCCTTTGCACGACATGTGGAAACGGGAGTGAGAGTATACAAAGTACAAAATCCAAGAGGATATTTTCCAGAGCACATAATTTATGGGAGAAAATTTATGTCTGCATGTTCGATATGCTGGACAACCTTCAACATATGTTATAGATGGGGAAGCACCACTCATATGATAAAAGGCTGTCAACAAAAAAAATGATAAGAATCCTGAAGACCAGCATGATGAGAATCATGACCACGATCTTGACAAAAACCAAGATGTAGAAATGCAGCAAGAAAACAAAGAAGAAGAAGAAGAGAATGTGAAAGAACAGTAAAGTCAAACAGCAACAGAAATGGAACAATCAGAACAGAATCCTGAAGTAAGAAAGACACCGTGGAACCTCTACAAGAGATGACAGGTCCAACAATGGAAACCACCAATTAACCACAACCAGAAACAGACAACCAAAGCGTAAGGGACAAATCAATAACAAACCATTTACTAGAAACAAGACAGTGTGCACAATGCAATCCAAAAGAAAGCACAGCAGATCACAAGCAACAGTGTAGAGGCTGGTCTGAGATTGAAGTATTAGACAAGGAAAAGAGGAAACGGAAAGAAGAATGAACATGACACTCCAACAAAATGTAAAGCATTGCAATCACCTGACAGAAAAACAGAATGACCATCCAGATCTAGAACACGATGTAGATCACCGGTCATCAAGCAGAAGAGCAAACGTCAAAAGGTGCCCACAAAGCTCCGCTGAGGAAAAACTACATCTTTTTCTTTTACATGGCTTGGGTCTACATTTGTGACAGAACAGACGGTGTAACTCAAAGATACACATGGAATCCATTGAGTTTAAAGAAACCCTTTTAATAATTTTTAATAATGGATAAAAGCTATTGAAGACCATTTGCAGAAAGACGGAGTTATAACTATGTTAATTTGACAATGTAATTTAGCGTATGATTGCAGTGAAAACGATTTATACTGAGTCTTAAGGACTCTTTAATAAAACAGAAAAAGAATGTATGTGTGTATGTATGTATGTATGTATTATGTATGTATGTATGTATGTATTCCGAGGCTTCTTGGTGGCATCTCCAGTTTCTTTGTGCTCTGTTTCATGTACTGATTTCTCTTTATTCTTAGCTTCTTACTTTTTTCAGTTTTCTGAGGCGACTTCAGCCGCCTCATCAATGTGGGAGATGAGTTGCAACGATTGCACGCCAACGTCTCCATAGGGTTGTTGATTCCCGCTCATTGAGACATCTGAGAGACACATGAAATTGTCATGGCCATCATCATGTCGTTCACATCCTTCTCTTACAGCCTTAACAGTTAGAGAGTGCTGATTTGAGGCATAAATATGCGGAACCAAATAGTCCCTGGAACCAAATAGTCATTGGAACCAAATAGTCCCCGCAGGAGGCCAAAACCAAATAAGCCCCAGTTAACGGTTTTGGGAACCAATAAGCCTGAGATAATTGCCTGAGACCAAATAGTCCCCAGAACCAAATAATTTCTGTACAAATGCAAAGTTGTATATCTCTGGTTTCCGCACAACGTGATTCTCTTCATGAGAGTTGTTAGCCTACATGTATGTACGAGCCAGCGTGATGACTAACATTGTGCTCAGTTTGCAATTGCGGAAAGCTTGTTCTATCACATATTCTGCAGGAGGAGAAACAAGTATCAACAGACTATGCTTTGAGTATTTATGGTAAGGCTAGACTTAATTACCGTCAATGTGTGATGAGTGGAAAGTGCTTTATGACTTTTTAAAAGCCTCTGTTGTGCCATTGGGACTACAAGCTTCAGAGATGGAGAGTATATATTCAATTCTTGATGAAGGTATCCATTAACCTTGTTCTTGTTTTAGCACCTGACACCATCATGGGATCATGGTTCACAGAAACGTCATTGCAGAACCACTTTGAACCAGAAAGTGATGATCAATCTTGGTCAAAGGATGAGGAACTACTGAACGGCTTTACTCCAACCTAGCTGTTTAAGTAAGGATTCCTGCCTGGCAAACGCAAGTAATTTCCTTTCAAAAATGGGTATTCCAAGGGGACCCACTGTCCGTTTCTATCTTCAACATGATAATCAATATGTATGTTGACGTTATTTCCTCACCACGTCATCTATCGTTTGCCTATCAGTATTCTTACAACAATAGCCACCTCTTACTAACTCAGTTTGCCGATGACACCTGTTTGCTATCCAACAGTGTCAAGTCATGCCAAATCCTCTGTAAGATATCAGAGCAATTCTTCCATTGGATCAGGATACAACTTAGTGTGCGGAAATGCCGTGCTCTTGCTATATCGAGTCGCCGGGCGGTCAAAGTGTATTATCCAGAATTGCAGATTCAGTCGGAAACTATTCCATTCATTGGAGACACCATTTTCAAATTTCTTGGTCTGCCTGTTGACCTGTCTTTGTCATTAGGTGTGCAGAACTAATTGCATGGTGAAGCATGTTGAGTTTTGTTTGGCAGACTTGATGCTTTACTTATCCGGCGAACGCAAAAAGTCAAAGTTTGTAGTCATTATATACAAGCATATCTTGGCTGCTGAGTGTTGATCTACCGTTAATATACATGTATGTATGTATGTATGTACATATGTCACTCCTCAAATACCCCACCCAAACCCTACAACACTTAATCAAACAACTTCACAAACAGACACACACACACACACACACACACACACACACACACACACACACACACACCTTGAACCTTGAACCTTGAACCTTGAACCTTGAAGCTGCCCATGTTGCTTCGCAACATAATAGCGGTGTTCTGAGTGTATACCTAGACTCAATAGCAATAAAAACAGTGAAAAATTAACGACCACAAAATTGTTCATGTCTAGTTAGGTCTGCTTGTCTATGAGAGCTTCTACCACAAGTACATTGAAAATTAATTGGTCGAGTCTGGTTATTGGCTGGACATTCATTTCTCTGCCTGGCCTCTGACTCTCTCCATACCTTTGCAACAAAGCTTGAACCAGTCTCCCCTGTCTTGGCACAACTCATACCACCAATCTCCAACACAAACAGCTTCCATATTCAATTTAGCAGCATCTCTCCATTTTTCATTCCATGACATGGTCCCTTTTCCTCAACTCTCCAAATAGCATTCTCTTTGGCAGTCTTTCTTCATCCATACGACCCACATGTCTGATCCATTTGAGTTGCTGTTTCATGATGAGGTCATATATGGTTTCCTGCATGCCAAATGTTGATGCCAAACGTCTGGTTGATATTCTCTCCTTTTACTGCTGGTATCTTGTTATGCCTAAAATAGTTCTCACACAATGATTAGGGGATGAATTCAAGCGTTTTACTTGTGGGGCCTTTCGTGTTTAGGCCTCTGTCACACACGCGCGCGCGTACACACACACACACACACACACACACACACACACACCTACTTGAGCATTTCAGTGACGTACACGCATGCTCACATGCACACACGAATCACACAAAATTTTGATACCAGCAGTTGTCATTTCATACAATAAACTTGGTGTTACTTTAGGCTTCTTTACATGACGTCATATGCAAAGCATTTAAAGCTGCAACCATTGGTGATCCCCCAAATGCAATTATACCATTTCGTCAGGTTGAAATTTGTTTATGTGTGCTTCGTTTAGTGATTTACTGTCATTTGTGGTTTGGTTTAATTTCAGGCCCGTGCATTGTATGGCGTTGATATGATGCTAGAGTGGTCGGCTGGTAAGTTTTCTTGACAATCATACCTATTTTTGCACTGCAGTGCTTGTTTTATGTAGACAAAACTGCTGAGCAGAAAATAATGATTCCCCAGCTGCTGGAAGTTAACTACTGCCCAGATTGTGTTCGTGCATGTAGGTACCATCCAAATTTTTTCAATGACATTTTCTCGTTTTTCTTCCTACAGCATAGTACTGATGACATTTCTAATATGACTCGTCTTTTGTAGAGATATTTTATATATGTAAGAGTCATGTTAGTTTGGATGAACTGTCGGATTCTATAACAGACAATAAGTGTATGTACAACGTGTAGGTTAGTTCACTATATAGTCAGACATGGAGCAAAGAAACTGTGGTTTGTAATGGTTAGCTATACAAGGCTAACATTTGGGGTACAGGCGTAACTCGACATGGGTAAGAACATAGGCAGGGTGACATTGGCCTCCAGCTTCAGTCGGGTCCCTTTTGCGTTGCAGCATAGAATGACATAGTGCTGTTCATCATTCAGGAAGGAGACTGAATGCCCCTGATAGACTTATTTTGACAAAGTTCCGTTACGTGAGCTCAATCTCATAGGTTAGTTTTGTTTTCTCATAAGTGTGCAGTGCTCACTTTTTCGATATTCATTGTTTGTTCACATGCCATTGTTAAATCACAAAACCGAAAAACGCGAGAAGAGCAAGATTCAGCACGCGTGTCAAGTACGGGTAAGTAATCAACTATTGTTGTGCTCAACCAGATCAGTCTGGTTCCTAGGTCTCTTGTAATCATCGGAGGCAACCCTTCCCTGAGAGGTGCTGAGACCATCCTGGCTGTCTAGACAGAAGACATGACTTTACGAAGGATCCAACTCTGGATCCAAGAAGTACTGTTTTCTGTAAAGCCGGGTTTACATTAAAGACGTAAGTAGGAGTTACATGCTCCTTACGTGCTTTGCGTTTTCTTACGTCCTTACGTGTCTGTTCACATTAAAACGCCGAACGCAAAACGCGGAGACGTAAGGACACGTAAAGAGACGCAAGTAAATAGACTCGGTTTCTATTCTTGCGTCTTGCGTCTCGCGTTTTTTCTACCAACCTGACTTGTGGGGTGATGATATTCCCGTATTTCTAATGGAAGAACGTCTAATTGAGAGCGTTCGTTTGTATCATTGTAATTTTACATCGCGGAAACGCATTTCCTCTATCAAATTGTGATAGGCTCCTTGCTGGAGCCTTTTGGCAGGAACTGGAGCGACTCATTCTCTCTTCCTTTTCCTCTGTTGTCGTTAGGACACAACGCAAGCGCCAAAATCGAGGTTGCAATCAGCCAAACATCTTAAAAATTTGTAGTGTGCGTTAAATTATGTTGTTGAAAGTCACAAAAGGCTAGCGCGTTAACCAGAAGACGCAAGACGCAAACGCTTCTAAACGCAGTTTATGTGAACAGAAAAATGTGCAAGGAGATGCAAGACGCAAAGACGCGAACGCAAACACGAAGGCTTTTCGTCTTTAATGTATACCTGACTTATGTGCTGCAGGTTGTCATGACCTGGAATATTGTCCAGCCACCGCGCAATGCCGGCGTGCACTGTGCCCAACGCTCCCAACACTACTAGAACAACCAGTGTCGAACACTGCTACATGCCCCTTACCTCCACCCGCAAGTCACTGTATTTCGACGACTTCTCGGAGCCTGTTTCCTGGCAATGGTGCCAACAGCAGGACAGCTGATATCAATAAGAAGTTCAACTGTTTGCAGCAGAGCCGTATATCGGCTCTGGTTTGCAGGCTAGTCTCGCGTAGCCAGACCCCTTTTCGCCGCGTCATACTTCCGGGCGAAAAGTGGTCTGATGAACAGTCTTTGATGTGGTTGTGTGCCACGTAGCCAGAAATCGGCTATATCTAGACTGGATTTGGTTTCCTAAACGCTTCACTAAAGACCAGACTGGTATGCAAGCAGTGCAATCCTATCTCAATGAATAGAGAAGCACTATACAGTGCTAAACCGTCGGCTGGTGTATGTGCACACGACATGGCGCTAAGACATTTGTAAAGTAAGGCAAGATGCGCAAACGCTTATGCATTTGACACCATTGAAAATCCCCTCACGTGGTGGTTACTACGCCTACTGTAGTGTATTTACACAGCTATCCGTCTACCCGCAAGTTTGGTTGTCGTAATGATGTGACCTCGGAGCCGCCAAAGCCAAAACAAAACGTTCCTGTAGGAAAACATGCAAGTGCACATGTAGATTAGGCGCCTGTTCGCTCTGACTTTGGATACCGCAACAGACATGAATAAAGACGCACTAGCGTACTTACAGGTCAGCCGAGCCGCTTCGTCCGACAAACAGACGCTGTCACGGACAATACTGCAACGTTCCCCTTCGCAAGTTCCCGTTAAACGCCAAATTTCTGTTGAAGACGACACTAGTGATTTTTGCAACAACACCGCAGCCGCTCAGCCACGCACACCGAGAATTCAAGCTGTCAGACTGCAGAACCACTGTGCAGAAACACTGGAACAAGCAAAATGTTACAAGTCAGGTACAGCTACACCTTCGCTCCCTAGACGCCTGGTTGTTGGTGGGGAAACATAAACGTGCAAATGTAAACTATAGGCGTTGTTTCTATGTGCTAAATTCGTAAAAGCAAAGGAATAAACACCACGAGGACGGACGCCCGATAGCCGAATTCTTGATCTAGCAGCTACCAAACGAAGAAGTGGAGCCTCATGATGACATCACTTTCGTCTATTGGTCAGTAATGACATTACTTCTCGTCTAGTGGTCGGAATAGCTTCATGTGCATCGGCGCTAATCGATTATAAATACGGTCGGTCGGTCGCACCTTGAACGATTACTATACCTTTAGCTCAGATATCCGGGCTTCGGGTAATTAGCTTCTCTTGTTTTGTAGAGAACAACTCGAAGACTACAGCTAGAGTCGTTGCTGTTTGTGAAATTTGCATGTTTACAGCAACAATTAAACGCGGCCGCGGAACGTTGACGTTGTCAGGCTCGTCTAGCGTTGTGCGCTCGTGTCACAACGGTGACTGAATGCGACCGCACTGAATGGATGCGAACGTACTCGATGATGTTCACTGTTTTGACGTCTAGAGCGACCGCGGACAGTCCAGAGTGAGCGATATCTGGTCCTGGAATTGAAGGAGTTGGAGCTGACGTTGTACGGGGACTATTTGGTCGCGGGCAATTATCTCGCTCTTATTTGGTTCCCAAAACCGTATAGCTGAGGCTTATTTGGTTTCTGCCACCTGTGGGGACTATTTGGTCTCGGGACTATTTGGTTTCGCATTTATTGCGCCTCGAATCGGCACTCTCCAACTCTTACAGCTGTACGAGACGGTCGCGAACGACATGACGATGGCCATGATAATTTTCACGCATCTGCCAGACGTCTCGATAAGCCGAAATCGAGTGCGACCTGCTTCTTGTTCGTTTGTATTTGACTTCGTATGAATACCGAAGTCATCACGACATTGTCTATTGCAATTTCGCGTGTCTGACGTTTCGTTTTGAGGCAAATCTCGGCTCCTCTGGTAGCGGGCGTGCTGAAAGTAGGCGGAGTAAGAATCTCTTCTGTGTTACAAGGTAAACAAACATCTGTGTGTTGTTGCACTAGCGAGGACGACTACAGTTGTAGATATAACATAACGTTTGCAAAGTGGAAAGTCGCTGACAGAGGACTAGAAGTTTTGTCTAGTACACTAAAATATAGTATTCGTATAGCCTCGCAGAACTTAATTTAAGTTAGTTAAACTATTCCATCGCACTTTAAAAAGCTACAGTACTATGGAATGCCAAGTTTTGGTTGGACGCTTATACTCTCAGGAACGCTTCTTCCACAATACTGATAACGCCACAAAGTAAGAAACATGAGAAGTGGTACAAAAGTTTCAATGGAATATTATCATCGATCTGTACAATTCAAAGCAATAAGGTAATTATTAAAAGTAAGAAACAATCTTGAATACACTACTAAGGCACACAAAGAACACACAGACAGACAAAGAGGCAGAGGAACAGCCAAAATTAAGCATTGGTGCAGAAGCAATATTTGACAACCATAGCACGGTACACAAAAATCAAGCAAACGACAGACAGACAGACGGACGGACGGACCGACAGATTATTTATTCATCGATACATGATCTAGTCGCAAGACAGTAACAGTTCTAGAATTTCTAAGTCATATAAGAGGTCCTCTACTTTAAATTGTTGATGAGTCAATTTAGCTTAGACACTTTCCACTGATCACTCTTGCATTGCATCTCTAGATCTGTATACACACTCATACCTGCATGCATGCGCATAGCTGCATGCTGATTAGTATAGTTCTTGTCTTCATTTTCTTGTCTGCATATCCTGATTCTACTGCAGCACATTTTGCTGTGTCACCATTCAAAGAAAAGATAGACGGACGGACGGACGGACAGACTAAATGGCGGAAAGAGACAGAAGATGCAGCATGTATACAAGAAAACAAGATTTTCACTAAGCTCACCTAATCTACAAAGCGTATGGTTAAATACAACAACGCAAACAAACAACCATCAATAACCATCTGAGAGACCAAGTGCAAATTAAGTGATTTTACGTCAAATACATTAATTAATTGTTTCTCGAACTACATACGTGCTCTTATTTTCTCTTCTGTTCTGAAAAGTCATCTTAGGTCGTGCACAACCAACTAAAGAGACGTAGATCGTCTTCCTTGTAATTGTATCGATCGATGCCCTGCAGGATCGATGCATAAATCTGCAGCTGGCCGCAGTATTCTATGCACTAACATTTTACACATCTATAGATACGCGTGCGCTGCAAGATCTTCAATTATCAAATTATGTTTGTTTACCTGGTAACCCACAAGAGATTGTTACTCCGCCTACTTTCGACACGCCCGCTAACAGAGGAGCCGAGATTTGCCTCAAAACGAAACGTCAGACACGCGAAATTGCGATCGACAATGTCGTGATGACTTCGGTATTCATATATATGAAGCCAAATACAAACGAAGAAGAAGCAGATCGCACTCGATTTCGGCTAATCGAGACGTCTGGGAGACGCGTGAAAATTATCATGGCCACCGTCACGTCGTTCGCGTCCGTCTCGTACACCTTTTAGAGTTGGAGAGTGCCGATTCGAGGCGCAATAAAATAAATGCGAAAAACAAATAGCCCCGCGACCAAATAGTCCCCCGCGACCAAATAGTCCCCCGCGACCACATAGTCCCCGTACACGTCGAGTACGTTCGCATTCAGTACGTACCCGTTGTGACACAAGGCTACAACTCCGGATTCTCCTGCCTCGCTCAGATGTGTTTGTGGCAGTATCATCAACTCTCATGGAGACCATTTGCCGGGTTGTGGTTACGATTCAGCTCTTATTAACAGACGTCATAATGCTTTATGTGACATTATTTGGCATGCTTTATTGATAGACAACAAAGCAGCCAGGAGAGAACAGACATGTTCCAGTAACTTTAAGGCTCGCTCTGGTGACGTTTTTCATCCAGACTTTGTTGATGGCAGGCCTACTTTCTTTGTCGTAACAGTTCGTAATTCTGTCTAAGTTAAGTACGTATGTGAAGCTGCAGAAATAGCTGGAGCCACTGCAAGGGCAGGAGAATTGGGAAAGGTTTACAAACACGAGCAATCGGTATTAAGATGTGGAGGACTGACAGTCTGTTCTACCCTCTGGCGCTGGAATGTGTTGGCTTTTGGACTCAAGCAAGTCTTCAGACATTGAGAACTATTGCAGCCAAAACTACAACCTATAATGGCATCAATTTACAGCAAGCGTTCTCCAACCTTTTGCTACAGCTCTCTGTTCGATTGTGGCAACATAATGCTAGAATGATCATTTGTAGACATTTGCTAGAAACTGAGTTTGACATGTGGGACTCGACTACATATATAGAATAATTGGGGTTTTGTTTTTTAGGATGGCGTTTGTTTGTTGGGGTCGGCCACTTAGAGATGTAATAGTTATATATATTTTTTTTGAAGTAGGTCTTATATATATCAAGAAGCCCTGATGTTGGCTTACATATCAACTTTGGCAAATGTGAAGTGTTTTGGCCGTCTGAAGACCAAGAGTTTCCAAGTTTCCCTCCTGCAGTCCATTGTTTATGTGTGTCTTCCAATGGGGTCGAATTACTTGGCTCTCCCATTTTTGGGTCACATGAGTTCTTTGACAACTTCTTCAAATCTCGTATCGATAAAGTACTGGATGCACAAGATCGTTTGCCGGATCTAGACAACCCGCAAATACCACTCCACTTGCTAAGAAGTTGTCTGAATTTATCTAAACTTAACCATCTTTTACGAACAGTTTCACCTGGTTCTGCGGATTCTCAACTTGGGCGTTTTGACTGTGGTCTTCTTCGTCAAGCCCTGGGTAATATCACTCAGGTCTCTATTTTGGATGCAGCTTGGTTACAATCTTCCCTGCCAATTCGCTTTGGCGGTTTAGGTTTGCGTGTGGCCCGGATTTCACCATCAGCGGCCTTCCTTGGAAGTTGCCATATGACTCGTCAGTTAACTGATCGCCTGGGTGGTAAGGTCTCTTCACTACAGCCTTCAACACTTAAAATCTCTGGTGAAGAGTTGGCCAACATGTGCTGTGCTGATCTATTCACACACTCTGACAATTAACCTGATGAATACGGATGCTGTTCCTTCAGGACTTTCTCAAAAATCATTTCAGGGCCAAATAGATAACTTGGTTTATGCTTCTTTGAAAACAACGGCAGCATAAGAGATCTTGCTCGTATCAATACCATCTCGTCCATTCACGCTGGAGCCTGGCTCAGGGCTGTTCCCAATCAAAAACTTGGGCTGGCATTTTCGAAACATGAGTTCATCACATCAATAAGGATCTGGCTGGGATTAGCAATATTTCCACCTCATCCAAATGCCCAAAGATGTGTGTGTGTTCATATCATTGATCAGTTTGGGGACCACGCCTTGAGCTGTGGAAGTGGCCCCTTGCGAACATAACGACATGACAGTTTGAGGGATATTGTCTGGCACGCCCTCCACATCGACAATAGTGGAGTAAAGAAGGAACAGAGAATAGGTGGCCGAAATCTTCATCGAACAGGTGACATTTATCATCCTAATTTTACCAATGGAGAACCTGCTTTCTTTGACATATCATAACTGTTAGAAATTCCCTCCAACCCAGGTACATCGTTGCCGCTGCAACCAGTGCTGGTGCCGCCGCATTGGCGGGTGAAATGGAAAAAGATGCCTACCATGGTGATATCGTTGCTGCTGCTGGCGGAGAGTTCTTCCCTCTGGCTTTGGAGACTCTAGGTTATTGGACACCTTCAAGCTTGAAGACTCTAAAGATTATTGCGTTGAAGACTACCACCTGCAACACAAGATCCCTTTCTCAAGCCTTCCAGAACCTCTTTGAACAATTATCTGTGAAACTCTGGTCATTTAATGCTCGTTTAGTGCACGGTTGTATGCAACTGCATTCTTTCAGTGACTCTTTTTGGGACTTGCTCACTTAGTGTATATTGATGTTTCACACACATGTATGTGTGTAAAAAATTATATATCTATATATATATATATATATATATATATATATATATATATATCGTTTTCGTGTCCGACTACAGATCAGTATAGGAACGATTCGTGCAAGTGACCAAATGGCGACGGAAAAGCCTCATGAAGTTCCGTCGCCCCATTTTTATGCTGCCAAGCATAATGAGGCTTCTAATCCGGGTCGCGCAACAGAAAGGGGCGTGGTCTTATATGGCAATCCATTGAGCTCTTGATATATATACATGTGTGTACACACAAACCTTAAATTACTCCACCCCGCGAGCACGTTTCATTATAGACCTACTTCAAAAAATCATTTCCGTATCCGACTACAGACGAAAACGATTTGTGCAAGTGACCAAACGGCGACGAAAAGCCTCATGAAATTCCGAATCCGTCGTCCCATTCTTTTGTATTGTTATCGAGCGTAGCGATGCTTCTAATCCGGGTCGAACAACAGAAAAGGGCGTGGTCCTATGTGGCTTTCCATCCCGCTCTTGGTGTGTGTGTGTGTGTGTGTGTGTGTGTGTGTGTGTGTGTGTGTGTGTGTGTGTGTGTGTGTGTGTGTGTGTGTGTGTGTGTGTGTGTGTGCAAATCTCAAATTTCTTCTACCCACGACCACGTTTCATGATAGGACCAACCTTAAAAATCGTTTCCGTGTCCAACTACAGATGAGTCTAGGAACGATCCGTTTAAGTGAGCAAACGGCGACGAAAAAGCTTTATGAGCTTCCGTCGCCCCATCCTTTTGTATTGTAGCTAGGGATTGTGTGTACTTGACAACCAAGAAACACCTTCCGGAGTTGAATGCCACCTACAGTCAACAATTCACACGTCCCGTACTACAGTATGATCGAGCCTTTACTACACTGTGCTGCATTTACCTAACACTGTATTTAGGGATTGCGTGTACAGTGAAACCTGTACCAGCGACCTGGCTTTAGCGACCGCATCTGCCTGGCACGGAACGTTGTCCCATACAATAGCTACTGTACTAAGCGACCACCTGCCCAACGCGACCAACGACCGCTAATCCAAAGGCCCTACAGCAATTAACACCTCTTCTAAGCGACCACAATGTACCTTTTTCGTCTTGATTACACATTCCAACACGGCTGTCACCTCTCAGAGGTGTTGCCGACACACGTGCGGTACACTTGTATCCCAAATCAATTCTTGCTTGCATGATGTCGCGAAAAGTTCTGAGTTTAGGTGACCAGGTAAGGTTATTCAGCTGTCTGAGAAAGGAATCTCAGCGAGGCAGATAGCAGGCAGGTGACAGGCAGATGTCGTTGACGCTGGACAACATGGCATTGGCACAAGTGACACTGAAGATGATGATGATTATGATCCACCTCAAATTCGAGTTCAAACTTACAAACAAGCCGTAGAGCTCGTGGATGACCTATTCCAGTTTTCACTCATAAAAAATGATCAGAAAATGCTGGATTTGGTTGCAAAGCTGGAAAGTGTGGTGCAAAAGATGAGTTTGGAAGCCAGACAGCAGCAAACTCTATCCAGTTTCTTTTTCCTGTCACAGTAGCTAGCTTTGATTAGAACAGTCTCTAACAACATGGACGATAACAGTATGTACATTGCACAAAACAAGAAACGAGACGTTTAGCACTTTGTAAGTTCCGTGTCGTAGTGGTCTGGCATGCAGGGCTATAGGTGTGTGGAAGCGCGAGGCTTCCTCTACTAAGCGACCACCTGTCCTAAGCGACAATACCCTGGGTCCCACAGGTGGTCGCATAGTACAGGTTTCACTGTACTTGACAAACAAGAAACACTTTTATTAACTGAATGCCACCTACAGTCAACTATTTACACGTCCCATACTACAATCAATTCTTTACTAGACTACACTGTGCTGCATCTAACACTGTTGATAGTCAATGTTTGCCGATATCAATTTCTATGTCAGTAAATACCATACCACAGTCGTTACAACGGAACTGAGTGCATACGTAGACTGTACATTTCAATTGTCTTGATTACGATCGCAAAACGACAACTACCTAGACCAAGCCTATATACGTAATATATACTTTTAGGAAGTTTGCATGTTTACTTCCATCACAGCTACTAGGTAGGGTTTCAACAAGTACGTATTGTCTAGCTAGGACTCGACGTTTCAGTAGACGGTCTGAAATCTCCGTTGGACGTGTTACTCACAAACGCGAGGCGCCTACGGATACCGTACAACTAGTAGCCAAGAAACACTTTCAGAAGCTGAATGTCACCTACAGTCAACTATTCATACTTCCCGTACTAGAGTATGATCAATCCTTACCACACTGTGCTGTTTTTATCACTGTAGATAGTCAGTGTTTGCCGATATCAATTTATATTCCAACAAATATACCATGCCACTGTCGTTACAACGGACCTGAGTGCATATTGGACCGTACATTTCAATTGCCTTGATCACGATCGTAAAACGACGACTATACCTACCAGGCTTAGATACGTAATCTAGATTACTAGGAAGTTTGCATAGTTCCATGACATGGTTTCGAGACTCTCTCAACTCCGCCCTCAACATTTCTGGCATGAGGGTGGGGCAAGGGTCTGGCTACGCGAGACTATTGCTATCTACCACTGTAAGTAATCAATGTTTACCTATATCAATTATATATCAACCAAGACTATTGAAATGCACAGTATTAGTATGCACTCAGTTCTGTTGTAACGACAGTGTTAAGGTATATTTGTTGATCGCGATTGACGACTTTACCTACGTAATCTAGATTACTAGGAAGTTTTAACTTTGCATGGTTACTTCCATGACAGGGGGTGCGGCGTTTTAGTAGAGGGTCAGAAGACTGGTTGCGACGTGTTACTCACCAACGCGAGGCGCCTACGGATACCGTGCAACTACAGTATAGAGTTAATTAACTTAATTAATTAATTTGCCCTGGGAAAGAACGTGCTACTCAGCTAGTATGACTAGGTAGAGATCTAAATAAAGTTATGAGCAAGTATACACAAGTACAGCACGTGTGCAGCTAGATCGATACATCAGAGGCTAGATAGCCAGAGTCGTGACCGCGAGAAAAATTCCTATGCAACTAGCGTTGTATGCCTAACTCTTAGCAGAAGTCTACTATCATGTATGTGGGTCTGACTGTGCGTTCTGTACCGCAAAGAAAACCGATCCAGTACACATGTGACTCGCGGTGAACACACGGACAGGTTTACCGCGTTTACTGGAAATGATATCCCGTATTTTAATATGGCGGGCAAGTGGTAGGGCAAAACAGTGATTGTCGGTGCTTTGAACCGCTTGTGAATCCTCAGTCACCGTCAGTTTGCGGCTTTTATTCACAGCTCTCTCATGACGCCGACAATAGTGTGTGATTATGTCACAAACTAGACAAGCTCACGACCCTCCAGTTGGCTCTCTTGCTGGCATCGCAACACTTTCAAATGGTAGGAAGGAGGTGGTGTTTTTCGAACGTTGAGAAATCGTGCGTTTTAAAATGTATTTGAGATAGTAAGGAGCTTTCGTTGTGTTTCAGGCTTGTCAGATCTGCCACTGCCGTGGCTGAGCTGTGTCGAACTACAGCACGCTAGCAGCATGCCTGGCTGCCATGTAGCGGAAGAAGCGATTCGTTTATTGTCTCAAGGAGATGAAAAGACCAACAGACAAGTTTATGAAGCTTTACGAACACTATCACAGTTTGTACTGACCATTTTGTAACATAGACGTAATACAAAATAATACGAAATAATACATGTAGTTACTGATGATAACATAATCATTATTACGATTGTGAATAGCACTATATTGGTAAAAACTAGCAGAGGGCACGGCTTTGCTCGGGCAAATAGAGCAGGGTTCACGTTTTAAATAAGAAGCTGCAATTAAAGCTGCAAGTGCTTATGAATTGAAGGATTTTATTATGTTTCCAAATACTGTTAATAACTTAGCTTTGTAAAAGGAAAAGTCACTATTTATTAATTAATTGACTGCTGTAGAGCTTCTCGGTAAACTATGTTCTCTGTCCTGTGATTCGTGGTTCTCGGAGTGCATTTCAATGTCTAAGAGAGCTGAAGCAAGTTAATTAACATGAATTCCTGTATATACAGGGTTCTCCTCAGGATTTCAAAATAGCGTGTCGGAGATGGTAGTTGCAAGACACACTCCCATTTCTGCAACAGATGCTCGGATACTCAGACTTCTGCTAGTTAAAGGAGCACTGTCCAAATTTATGCGCAAGCTTTGCCTTGAGTAGAAAACACGTATTGCGTGCAGGCTGCCGGCCACGCCTAGAATAAAATGGCTTGTGTCGAGCCACACTTAGATAATGCTGATCCAAAAGCCGACAAAGTATAGGTTTAGTTACCATTGTAATCTTTTGTCGTATTACGACCATGTTGTGCGTCTTTGTTGTAGCCTACCGAAGAGAGACGTTTGGGTGTAGAAATAAGTGCACAAGAGAAAAACGTGTTCTACGAGGATGTCAACGCAAAGCTGCTGCTGTTGCTTGTGTGCAGTTTTGTGACTGCGTGATTAAGTTTTCAAGAATCGAAGAGCTGTGGTCAGTGTCGGCTAACTAGTTGATGTGCCAGTATCATTTCAAGGCTTCACTTCTAGGCTAGTGGCAGAGAATGTACTGGAGAACAGAAATTGCTTCATCTAGAAAACAGTCTCCTTCAGATGCAAAGTAATGACAAGCAGCAACACGACGACACAACAGCTAGTAGCAATGGCAGTCAGCAGTCAATGTGGTGACACATTTAGGATGGTGAGGGACCCTAAACTGCATTTACCTTACTACACTGCTTTTGCAAGATCAGCAGCTGTTGGTGGACTACATGAAGCAACCAATGTTCTCAGAGTCCTGCTGTCATATTGTTGTCTGACAGTGACTAAGTTACTCTTTCTTTTTAATTTGCTTTTCCTGATCTCATGTGTGTAACATTTAATATATAAGAGTTATATGATGGTAGTGTCTGCTTTCAGTCACTTTCTACAGTCCATTGGTGGAAATTTTTGTTATACTTGCATTGAAATCTCTGTTCTCTGGCTTTTGTTGCCTGTTCCAGAGATGGCTGCTTGTCATAATTCATGCTTTCTAGTAAGCAATAGGCCTTGAATGCTGCATGCCTACAAAACCTAGAGTTTTAATCATATTGACTGGAGATGTGAATTCACTCGCCCAAATGATATTTTGGGGTAAATTTAGAATGAAATTGTGGTAATTTTCAAGTGTACTTGTTTGGCTGCAGTGGTAAATGTAAACATACTGCAAATACATGTATAGAAATAAATAGCATACAAATTGTTGTACATAATAGGTCATGAACCTAAGTCTCTTTGGATGCAGCAGGACCTTTCTCAAAACTTAATTCATTGAGGGTGAATTAAGACCTAGACCAGTGGATGATTTATACTCTCTAGCAAGTCATCTTTTGCCAGCCTTGTCTTGCCAATCACTCTCGTCTTGTGCCTCCGTGCTTTCTTGCACCACCCACTAAGCCACGGCATATTATTATTATTATTATTATTATTATTATTATTATTATTATTATTATGTGAGTTCCACCACTAAAGTACAGTAAGCTTTGCAAGTCTTATCTTTGCCCACTTTAGTACAGCTGAAACCCAGCCAATCGAGGGAGCAAGAGAAGAAGTTCCCAACAACAGTCACACGGTCAGGAAGTCTTCGAAGAGCTGTGGCAACTAATGAAACAACTGCAAGGCTTCTGGCATGTGTGCAGATGTACAGTCACGCACTTCGTTATGCATGTGACGAGTGCTGTCATGCATGATGCTGGTCGGGCCCACAACACTGGGGACTCACGTATGTAAGACATAGTCTTGAGCCAGACCAAGTGGGCATGGAGAGCGTGGGCGTGGAGTTTGATTGGGAGTTCACATGTAGAGGATGTCATGATGCATATATATGCCACTTGTATTGCAGTTTTGCAACACATCTTGGAAAGTGATTTGTAGGCAATGAATTTTGACTTGCAAACTGCAATGCGAACTCAGATAAATTATTCCCTGTATTACAGTATTATTATTACTAGTAATTTAAACTGTGTTTACATGTTACTTCCAAAGCTGTGAGCCTTCTAAAAACGATTGGATTGTCATGAAGAATTACAAATTTAGACACTATTTTCTTTCTAATTGTGCTACTTGTGAAATCTATCTAAAATCATACCAAGCAACTGTCATGGCAAGGTCTGTAAATAGTGTGCAGTTGTCGAAGTACAGTAACGAGAGTTATGGCATACGGGACATAAAAATCACTCTTGGTTAAGCAGTGTTAGATTCTCATATATATGTCATAAATCTTTGCAACAAGTTGATTGTATTTGCGGGCTGATATGTAGCTGTGGAAGTGAGAGTGACAACATGCCAGTAGTCGCAACTAGTCGCACCTAAAATAATCATCAAAAGATCAGTACCATGGCCACAGTCCTAAAACACCAAACTCTGAGAGAAATAACAAACTGTGGAAGCCACCATGTTAAAATGTCATTAATTTTTGTTCATTGCTTGAGCTCCTAGATGGAGATATGTTGTGGCATCCATTGGAATATCTGTAATTAGACGGTGTCACAGACAAATGGGGACTGTTGGGCTTTGGTGAGAGTATGTGCTCTCCCACTTATTTTGTTAGTATTTGCATTTGTGATGCCGTAATGAATTTAATAATGGTAATTGGCTTTTATGGTATATATTAACTGTCCTTCTGAAAGCTGTGGTGTTTGTGCTGTGTGATTGCAGAAATCCTGATTATCTCATAGAGCAAACGAAAAATGTGCTGGGATTTAGCCCAACTGGGTTTTCTGTCAATCCATCTATTTGGTCTCAAGACAGCAGTAATATACATGCTCATCAGTCATCTGCACCTGTGTTGGACATACTGGAAAAGTGCTCTGATGTGGACAGCCCTAGTGCTGATGCCAAATCCTTGAGGCGGAGAAGAGTGTCCATGGATAAACAACAGTTGTTAGAGGGTAGGATGTTTGTTGGTGCAAAGAAGAGTTTAGGAAAAGGAAAACAGGTGGAATGCACTCACAGGAGAAGTGACAACAAGTCATTTTACAACAGCAAGTTACCTAATGTGACTACTAGTGAGTCATCTGTACATGTACGTCATTTAGCCCATGAGAAGCAAAGCAGGCGACTTGATGTGCGTTTTGAGGAGCAGAAACAATCAACGCACAAAGAAAGCATCATGTACAAAGTGGTTAAGAACTCAGCACTGGACAGTGAAAATGTAACTAGAAATGAAAATTGTGAAAGTGCAAAACTTTCGAATCGACTTGTGTTACGAGTGAAACGAGTTAACGCATCTACTAGCTGCTCAAGTAAGAATGTTTACATGAATTTTTGTTGCTGTTTGGTTTTGGCAAGTGCATGTTTGCATGTGTAGAGGATGTAGGGTATACTCAAGTGTACATTAAGGTATAGTTCGTGGGCTATTAAAGGGGCTACTGTTTCATCAGTGCATCTTAGCATTGCCCAAAGGCTTCAAGCAGTGAAGAAAGTAAAGTGTACGTAAACTCTGGAGACAACAAGAGTTAGACTTTGTAGCAATGAGTGTACGTACCTACTACTGTAGTGACTGTATGTTCAAGTTACAGTTACTGTATGTTTGATATAAGTTTGTTCCGAAACCGGTTGTGTCTGCTTGACGACTAGTGAACAGGTATCACTGCCGGATATTCCTGAGCAAGGGGGCTCTCACACGAATGCAGACACGAGATATTCCTGCACGCTGCGCATGCAGCGAGCAACCTTTGTCATCAAATCGCAGGACACAGACGCTAGGTAGAGCTGCTTTCATTGGTTAGATACATGCAGTCCCATTGGACGTTTTCTGTCATTTTGTCTACTGTGGCTTACTGGTAACAAAGAGTGACAAATTTTTGTGCATTTGTACAGAATATCCCACGTGCTTGGAACACTCTCTTCCGAATATCATGCATTTGTATAGCTTCAGAATTCTCATTAAACACTCAGAGAAGATGCAGATTGTTACCAGCCTCGCATATGCTGAGGGTTTGGCCATGCGAGATTAACTACTTACCTGTCAAGATAACTTGGTATTTACACATTAGAAATGAAATCTTAAGTTGAGTTTACATAAGAAACTGTTAGAAAATAGGGTATTAGTTGCCGAACGTTTGAAATTCTGTGCAACCTTGGAAGGTGGACCGTTAGCACTGCTTAAAATACTATATTTAGTTACAGCTAAGCGGACACTTCGCAATAGGGGACAAGTGAGGAAATGTTGTACTTGGACACGTCTGTCATTTGGTAATAAGAAAGCTATGTCTTTGCAAGGGTGGAAAGGGACTTGTTTTCTGAAGCATTTTTATACCCTGGTCCATGGACTAGTATGTTCAGGTGGGCAGTAGGCAATACCCAGGTGCCATTAGAGTGTCAGTGTGTTAGGCAAGCATGTTCTGGCTGGTAACTGTGGCGTTACCAATAGCCACATAACTAGTCACATCCTGAAGTAATGGTTGGCCTTATGCCAATCGCTGACTGAAACACATCATCAGCTAAAGGAACTATGAGCATGCACAGACATCACAGTTACATGCAGTTGGGGCATGGAGAGGCACTGTCCTTCCCAGTTTTAGAGGGCGTGCTGGTCTCCTTGAGTATTATTAAGGCTTCTCAAGATGACAAGAGGATAGAAGTAGTGGTGGTTGTTGCTTTAAAGGTTTAAGATTGAGTGTTATCAATCTAGTGACTATTGAGGTTTTTAATTTATTGTTTCTAGAACCACTTAGGTGACATACACACATCGTGATTATTGAAAATGTATGTCTTCTTATTCCTGTGTTTTGGCATTGTCTAAATGGCCTAAAAGATGGGAAACCAGGTTATAAACCACATATATAGAGAGCTGTGTGTGTGCACGTTCAAGTGTGTGTGTGTGTGTGTGTGTGTGTGTGTGTGTGTGTGTGTGTGTGTGTGTGTGTGTGTATGTGTGTGTGTGTGTGTGTGTAGGCAAGGAGACATGTAGATATGTGGAAAGTTGTGTAAATGCTTGAGGAGCAGGTGGGATGAGTGGATGAAGGTGGGCACGTGGGGATGTGTATTTGGGTGATGCAGGTATACCGACAAGTAGAGGCAGCTACAATTGGGTAGAGGAGGGTACATCTGGTTGAAGTTGTGTACTTTAAGGCAGATTGGTACAGGTGGGTGTAGGCTGACGCGAGTGGGTAAGGTTGATGCAGGTGGCTTATTTATTGCAAGTCGTTAAAGTTGTTATAGGTGGGTTTGGTAGACAGGTGGGCGAATAGTTTAGTTGAGCTGATGGATGAATGGGTGGACAGGAAAGTGATTGGGTGGGTATGTGGGAGGGCAGTTGCACAAATGGATTGCAGTTGGTAGAATGCATGCATTTAATGAGTAGGTTAGGATATGTGTCACTTAATGCGACATTTAGGATATGTGGACATGGATTATGGTGATCATTGTTGAGGAATTACTGTTTCTTTTATGAATTGCTAAGAGAGAGGGAGAGGGAGAGAGAGAGAGAGAGAGAGAGAGAGGGAGCGAGAGGGAGGGAGAGAGAGAGCGAGAGGGGGAGAGAGAGAGAGAGGGAGGGAGAGAGAGAGAGAGAGGGAGGGAGAGAGAGAGAGAGAGGGAGGGAGAGAGAGAGAGAGAGGGAGGGAGAGAGAGAGAGAGAGGGAGGGAGAGAGAGAGAGAGAGGAGAGAGAGAGAGAGATAGAGAGAGAGATAATGGAAAACTTTGTAGCTTTAAGCCAATCATAAATATCACTTGTATATTAGTTACTTTGAGGTCTGTTTTATGTGTAGGAAATTTGTCTGACCAACTGGCTTTCGATTGTTTTTTATCACTGATGACTTCAATACTGGGGAATGATGAGTCTGTGACTGGAGAAAATGCAGACGGTATCGATGGTTTGGTCTTTACTCAATAATATGAAATATATGCTTACATGTGGGGTTTTGTGTGTATTAATTACCGAAGCTTAAGAACGTGAGAAAGTAAGTTGTTAGGTTTGATTGTTGCTCTGTTGTGACCATTTAAGCAGGACTGATTTAATTAAGAATTATCTTTTGCAATGAAGTCAACTAACTGCATTGGAACTCTCACAAATTAACAAGAACCGAGTTACCATGTCTGTCCCTTGCTAAATCTTTAAACAGAACTCTGACACTAGTGTCTTGCTATTCACACAATATTGGACTTGCTTTTTGACCAAAGCAATAATGTGGCTGGTGACAGTTGAGCTGCAACTCTAGCTAGAAACCTGTGTAGGTGGGATGTGAAACATCATAGTATTCATTGGTGATGTTACAAAAGAAGCTGTACTTGCTAACTAATGTTCCCAGAAAGCTTGTTTAATGTGAATGTTGATGTGGATGCAGAGAAGCAAGAAACGAAAGTCAAGGTACACAAATCCTAATACTAGTAATACGTGAACCTTCATTGATTGAATTGATTTGATTGAAACGTTTGCTATTGTGTCTAGAGAGTAGATTCATCTACACCATTTCCAGATCAAATTCTTTCACAGTTACTTCAAATTTGTGTTATGTCAATTCAAATTCTACTTCATCAGTTCAAATTCATACGTTGTCAGTTCAAGTTTATACTTGGTCATTTCAAATTGGTCAACTGTCAATTCAAATTCATTCACAGTCATTTCAAATCTGTCATTAGTCATTTCAAATTTCGCCGTCATGCTAATTACGGTGTAGATTTATGTCAATTTTACTGCTATTAGTTTAGTTAGTATTTTGGACCTTGTTGCAAATCTTGGCATAGTTACTAAACTATTCATGGAGGCAGTCTCAAGAAGACACTTTCTGGAATGGATGAAAATGTTTTGTTGACTGACAAGTATGAAATTAAAGGAATCACACCATCTGAGCTTGCTGTTGACAAAGTGCACGCTCATAGTATGGCGGAGCCAATTGTGGCAACCCAAAGTGGCATTCAAGTAATTAGGCTTCAGGGTCCGCACAGTCCAGCTTTGAATGGAATTGAGGTGTGTTGGTCAGTGGAACTGATTGACACTGCACCTGGTACACCACATTTCACTCCTCCAATAGTTTAAGCGGAGGGGTGAGGAGGGCCAAAGTCTCTCCAGTAGTGTACTAATTATCATTCAGAATCAGTCTGAATGGACCCTGTCTTGCACTTTAATTAAGCAGAAATCCTTATATTTGTTTTAAAGACAAAACTTGAGAAAGGCACAGAAGCACCTGTAATGGACTAGACTGGACTGTCGACGAGAAGCTGGAAGTGGGAACGTTTGCGCTTCAGAAACAAATTTGAAGTTTTTCAGCGTGGTATTTACTTGTAGTTTGCTGAGGTTACTGCTCATAAGTATTCTGTCTTGATATCATGTTTGCTACGGGAATCGTTGGTGGCGTTACTGCTGCTTCAAGTACGTAGTATAGTAGATCTTGTTCTATGTGCATAACACTCTTGCCACAGTGTTATGTAAGTTTATATTATACGTAAGAAATAAATCAGCTTTGAAACTATAAAAACTTGCCAAATGATTGAGCATAAATTTATTTTAATAATTTTTGGGTACCATTAAATTATCATTTAGCCACACCCACATATGAGAAATGGGTTTGCGAAATAGGCAACGCTCATCGAGACCTTGCCTTTGCTCCCTCAGTCTGCAACAGCTTCTGCAGCAGCTTCTGCCGTCTCTGTGAGTAAATTTGAATTGACAGTTGACCAATTTGAAATGACTGAATGAATCTGATTATTAACATAATGCCAATTTGAAATGACAATGTATGAACTTGAACTGACAACGTATGAATTTAAAATGACTACGAACAAATTTTGATATGGAAATGTAGTAGAGATACGTGAGTTACTGTAAAGATGTATGTACTATTCCTACCCACAGTGGTACACAGTTATTCTTATGCATGCATCGCTCATAAGTCCTAACAAATTGCTATTCTAGCACAGTATTGTGTCAGACTTCTAATTCTGCAATGCTGTCAATAGATTCTGCAAGTCTTTGCAGGGTTCTAGCCAGGATTTTTGAAGGCATAGCGGTATGGGCGTGACACATGAGTCTAGCACATGGGCGTGGCATGTAGGTGTCTGTGCAAATTTCTGAAGTAAAATTACCATTGGTTTGAGGAGGGGTTTAGGATACCTACTGTACCATGCTCTGGTACTACGCTATAAGAATCTGTCTCGTTACTATTACGAGGCAACAAAGTTAATTGCAATACTATGGGTATGCAATTAGAGACTCATGACAAGTCTCCACCTTTACTCTCATTATCACTCTCTTGAAGGATAACGTTTCAAGTAGCTAGTCCCTCCCCTTTGTCACATACAACTTCTGGAGAGGGAGTGCAAGTCTGCATGTGTGGCATACAGTACATGCGTAGTCAGTTGTGGTGTTGGAGGCATAGCTACAGTTAGTTCTGAACGTGTAGCGGGTATGGGGTATGTTGAAGGCATAGCGAGCCGCTACCATGTCTGGCTAGAACCCTGCTTTGTCTATCGCTATTAGAGTCTAAATTGTGTATGTAAATACACGTATTAATTTGCATACAATATTATGTACAATATCCATAGTTGGCAACTCGTGTTAGCAATGAAGTCCGATATGTCACACTTCACGCTTTACATTTGTGTGTAGTACTACTGCAGCACGATTGGATGCTTATAGATTTCCAGGTGGTGTTACTTAAAATACAGCGTTTCTGTTCAGACAACATTATTTCTGATTAAAAAATGACGTCTTTCTGGCTAAATTTTTTGATGCCGAACAGCACTTAGTTATTGACTGCTGCTTAGTTATAGACAAAAAGGTTAATGCATTATGATTGGTCACTCACTTGCATGCCATACATTCCTGAACTGTGACACCCATATCCGTTCATGTTTGCATAGATAGCCACAGAGATTTAGTAGAAACTGAACCCAGATAGTGTATGCTCCTCGCAGTCATGTGACTTTGAAGTCCTGCTTCTATGACTCATAGCTTTCATTAATTAATGTGAACTTGCTTTGACAAGAAAATCTAGCTTTTACCACAGTAGATTTGTGATCAAATTTGGAGCCAGCTATAAGTATGATTGCTCTTTAGCCATGCTGTTGTTGGTTCAGATATACATTAGTTTGGTCATGTACAATATCTTCTTAGTGCATGCGTTGATTTGACTGCTTTTGCTAGCTGTAGTTGTTCATAACTTTGCAGTGGTTGCAGTTATGTTACCTTTTTTTTCTATAGACTGTGAACCATCATCTTCAGCTGCATTAATTTCACTGCCTTTTTCTATAGATTGTGACCCATCATCTGCAGCTGCATTAATTCCACTGCCTGTGCTGTCAGAACTAAGTCTAGAAGTCATCAAACTTAGGTCATTGAAACTTCTACACAAGGTGAGTAACCTTTACATAGCTAGCATTTTAGTGTAGTCCACTTGTAGATGGTATATTTGCGTTAGTAATGACAAAATAATTTGACACTAGGGTGAACAAAGCTGAGCTGTAATAACCTGGTTGTCACTGTTTGCTTTGTCAGCTCAGTTGGGTTGAGTTAAGGGGGAACTCCAACGGAAATATACAACTTGATCTCAAAATGTAAGCTTTATCATGAAACTTCGTGCTGCGCTACTTTCAGGCAAGCAGTTGCTTTGGTAGTGGAGAAAACACGGGTTAGGTACGGAGCATGCGTCAGGCTGACACGTCATTGGTGCTATGCTCCGTCTACACCTAGTGAATTGCCTGCATAGCTCAGTTATCTTGCCAGTAAATTACACGAAAACTAAACGGGAATTGTAACTATAGAGGGACCTCTTGTTTTAAGGCCTTAGAAGAGCTCTCTGTAACAAAAGTAGGATACTAGATGCCGTTTTCACTCGGCAGACTGGACCCTCTCCTCTTACAGAAGATGAGGCTAGCGCAATAGAACTCAACGGTAATTAGCATTAGTCTTCGTTCTATTAATCTACAAAGAGAAACAGTCAAAGGGTTCAAATATGAGGTTCTCTTGGAGAGATATGAGTAAGCAGACACGCACCTTTCAAACAGCTGGGGAGTGTTACAGGTGCAAGATGGCTTTTGATTTGAGCCTTAGACTTTAACCCGAGCATAGTGATGTAGACGATGTAGCTAGTACTGTAGTACGTAAGTTGTTTACAACCTGCACATTGTAGTGTGTAGACTCGTGACCAATCTAACCGCCGCTTCATCATTCTCGGATATTCAATTCTGTATCGCGGCTCATGAGGCATCTAGAAGCCGCGCTGATCGACAAAGCTGAGCACGAAAGACTGTTACCTAAATTTGACCTGGACGTAGGACTAGAGAACAACAAGAAGGGGCATGTCTGCGTACGAAGGTCTCTCGATGAGAACATCTACGCTTCCTTGACATACCTGAACCTTGTGTGTGTTTCTCCACGTAGATCAATAGAGCGAAGGCTGACACTAATTACTGTTGAGTTTTATTACGCTAGCCTCATCTTCTGTGAGAGGAGAGGATCAAGTCTGCTGGGAGGAAACGGCTTCTAGCATTCTACTTTCATTACAAAGAGCTCTTCTAAGGCCTTAAAACACAAGATCCCTCTATAGTTACCATTCTCGTTTAGTTTTCGTGTAGTTTACTGGCAAGATAACTGAGCTACGAAGGCAATTCATTTGGCATTGGCGGAGCTTAGCGCCAATGACGCATCAGCCTGGTGCATGCTCTATACTTAACCCGCGTTTTCTCCGTTACTAAAATGATGGCTGGCCTGAAAGTAGCACAGCGACAAGTTTCACAATAAAGCGTACATTTTGAGATCAGGTTATGTTTCTGTGGGAGTTCCCCTTTAAGCTTAAAGGCTGGTTCACAATGTGTCACGGAGACGTGATGGACCGTGACAGATCGTGACTGACAGCTCTTCGTTGTGTTCACAATACGTGTAGTTTTGTTCTGATAATTATCATTCCCTTGCTGCATTATTACGTCATCCTCATTTTGTGCTTTGCTGATTGGGTAACAGTACCTAATCATTTCCTGTTGTGGTACGTCAACTTCTGATGGAGCGGACAAAATATAATCAGTTCTATCTGTTTGTCAACACTCCATCAAGCAATCCGTCCATCGTCCGTCTTGAGCGGCGTGCCTTTGATGTGGTTTGACAGATCGTGACTGACAGCTCTCCGTCGCATATTGTGAACCAGCCTTAAGGGCCTGGTAACACTGTGTCTGCGTTTGCATCTGTGTTTGCATCCATTGAAATGCACAGGAATTCTAGGCTCTTGGTCACACTATGCACAAACGTTTGTAATTGTCGTCGAACTTCCATTCGGCCATTTCACGAGACTAAACTCCACCACAAACCTCAGTCGACCAAACAAACGAACATACAACAGCAACAGAAGTGGAAAAGACACCGGTCATTTCCGTATTGATGACATCTGCTACATGTATTAGTAAATTGGCAAATGAAGTAGTCTAATGTTAGCGGCAGTTTGTAGATAAGGGTCTATGCTTACTATTATTGAAATACAACATGTGTAGCCAACGGCAATGAACAAGAGAAAACCGGAGACACGTAGTAACCTGCTTCAGACACGTTTTCTGCGTCTTCAAACACGTTTGCGTCTGCGTTTCCAATTTTGGTGGAAAAGTTTAGTGTGACCTGACCGAACGCAGACACAAACGCTGACACAGACGCAGTGTGACCAGGCCCTAAGAGGTTGTCTGAAATGAAGTGACGTCTTCAAAGCAAATAGTGTTTGTATTCTGTTCTCCTCACTAACCAACTAAACGACTCTTAGACCAATGAATGTATAATGAGATATTTTCTTTGATGTTTGCCGGCAGATTGAACAGTTTATTTCGCATGATACCCTGTGGTTTTCACTTAGTACCCTGTGGTTTCATATAGTACCCTGTGGTTTTGTTCAGTATAATTGCTTTATTGAGCACAACGCAAAAATTACAGAACCCACGATCTAATTCCGATTATTTTCCAAAGTTAAACTTTGCTACCAAATTTCCAGAAAAAACAATGGTGCTCTTTTCCTTTTCCTCGATTTTAGTCCCCCCAGTTTCAGTATAACTGACATCTTGGCAGCTGCTGATAGTCATCTGTGATTTTGAATCGTCTTGGTTGATATTTTCTACTTTGCGAGGGGCTCGCAATATCATTTATACCAGTATATCATGACTGGCACCAGGCCTTTTGTACTCTCATACGGAATTGCTTCTGTTTCCAGTTTGTCTCGTGATGAGGTGTTCATCCACATTTTGGTTGAACAATTCTGTGGCCCAAGTGGCTTTCCCTGAATGATTCGTGTAGTTACCAACAAATCCTGCTTTTGCACATACATGTATCTCTTTCACCATGCCAGCTAACTTGTTCTTACCAATGACTTGCTTGCCAAACCTTGGTGGTTTATCTCTAAGTGGCTTCCAACAAAAAATCACATGTTTCTGGAATCAGTGAGAAGTAGCGCAAATACAAATCAACACACATCTGTCTTGGAGTTCATCACGATTGGACTAAATTTTTAAATCCTTGTTTTGTATCTTCCGCTGTGCAAGATCTCCCTGGAAGTTTTTGGTGCTTCTACCACTGAACCGCAAAAATTAACCATGGCTGTCACTACCAATCTCAAACTGTTCTCTCTTCAAAGCTCGATGTTCGTCACCTCCTCACATTCCAAACAATTTGCAGTTGTACCAAAACACTGCATAGAGCAAACCCCACTCAGTGTCATGACTGAAGAGTTCCTTTCCCACAGTTCATTCTCTTGATCAAGAGTCAGCGGTTCAGCTTTTCTACATGTCACTCCCACTCCTTGTTTTGTCAACTCTTTCATTCTAGCATCTAGGGCACAACGTGTCCGGCAAATCGAGCATTCTTAGCTGCAAGAATAAATAAAGTAGGCTGGGGAATGTCACACCAAGAATGAAAAACTGTCGTGGCCCAAGCTGTTGACTTTTCTGTTTTGGATGGTATCCTCTCTTTGATCATTCGATCAATGTTTTTACCCGAAACACATGTAAATAGATTTTTGGATTGATCTGTGCTCAATTGGAAGTCTTTATTATTGTCCAAATCTTCTTACAGCCCCTTCTTGAAACAAGCAATCTGACTTGCAGACAAATGAGACCAGAAAGAACTGCCTTCTGCCATCTTACACGTGCATGCCACCAGCTGTAACTGAAGTAAGTCAACTAAGCCAACTACTTGCTTCAGCTGCACAGCACGTGTTTGTGGAGCCATGCACTTGTCACAAACAACAGCCAGCCCCTGTCTGGATGTTCTGTCATTACTTAAATAATGCGTGGCTATGTCCAAGCTAATAAATATGGGCATGTATTGCCTAAGTCGGATAGGTGCCCTGTCCTCAGGGACTATGCGGCTGTAACTCCCTCAAGAGAACCTTGGAAGCGTTGTTGGTCTCAGGCTGTGCTCTCGACCACATCAGCGCTTCCTCGGCTTCTTCTCGTGGGAGTTACAGCCGCATAGTCCCTCAGTCACGGTATCTACCCTATACTTAGTGCATAGCTCAAATTGTTCGTGTTTGCAGTGCAATTGAGATTGTTTCTCATGCACATTTGTAGGTAATGACTGTGATGGACATCATTTCTGTTACAGTATTGCTTACATAATGTTTCTGTAAGAAAGCACTAAACTATAATAGTTCCAGTCTTTGTATGGCATAATTTAAAGTGCACTGTCACGGTTGGACATGCGCACTTGAGCTGATCTCAAGTGAGGTAGCTTTTGCATCGTAGCTATTGCAAGTAACATATGTTTGAATGTCCTGGCAAGAAAATCAGTTTCGATTGCCATTAAGCCCTTTAAATGCTGTTCATAGGTTGCGCGTGCACACATTCAATAGACAAAACTACTGTAAACCTGGCTATTTAGGTGTGGCTAGTGCAAATGCAATGTACAGGAACATGTCGTGTGCTTTCCTAGTTAAGTGCATAGCGTAAGGACCCCTGATCTGGCTCAAAGTGCGAGGGTGCTTGTTGAATTTACCAAACTGCAGTGTAGCAACCTCAGTTTGAGATTCTAGAAAAATTTTGACAACTACATCTAGATGGCCTAAATTTAGCTACCAGACACGGTCTAATGCAACCTCATACTACAACGTCTTGGTCATCCAATTCAGGCTATAGAGAGACTTCAGTCAGCTTTGCCTTCAAGTTCAAATTAGAGTGTCTAAATCATTGCGATTACTGAGCGTTTGAAAAAGTGCACCCTTTTCAAAGCAATGGGAGTGCGCATGTTCAACCGTGATTGTCCACCATTAAGTAACGGTCACAGTTTTTATGTGTGTTCTGTGGCTTACTTAATTGTCAGCATTACAGGGTTCTGGCCAGGACTTGGTGCCAACCGTCACCAGTTTTAAAAACGACGCCTACAAATACTTTAGTGACTCCACCCACAAATACGAATTAAGTAACGGTGACAGTTTTTTGTGTGTTCTGTGGCTTACTTAATTGTCAGCATTACAGGGTTCTGGTCAGGACTTGGCACCGTCACCAGTTTTAAATGAAAACCACACCTACAAATACTTTAGTGACCCCGCCTATAAATACGAATACGCAATTCTAGGTGATGCTCCTCACTTCCTGGTCTATTTCCTGCTTTGTAGGATAGAACGTTTGATCAGGGAGATTTCTGTACATGTCTTTACTTAACTCACCTTGCTGTAGTCTCTCTAGTAGAGAGATAATTTACGAACAATTTATGATGGTTAGACTTGCGGTGAAGCAGCTGTCACTCCTCCTGGGTATGTGACACTTCATTAGGATTAATTAAGTAAAGAAACTTAGGATATTTTGGTAACTGATGGGAAGACTCACCTATTCAGTGTAGACATGATTACAATACTGTCAGACCTTGTTATTCCGACCACGTTGGTCTGGCTGCTTTTTGTCAGATTAGCGAGGGTGTCAGATTATTGGATAATCCGACATCAAACCTCATTATCTAAGTTGTCGGACTAATAAGGGAAAGGTAAGGATGAAGCTCTTAATCTGCTGATAAAACTCATAATGACATGTGGTTACTTAAAATACAAATCAATTCTACGTTGCTGTGCACGTGCAACACTAATATGTTGCAGTTTCTAATATGTTTCTCCACGAGGATTGCATCAGAGATAATCGCATTCTTGGCTTCCGTATCGCCAAACCACAAAAATAGAGCTCTCTAGGTCAGAGTGGTTGCCTTGCCTATGCCGTTTCATGTAACTAATCTCCTTTGATATTGCCAACCATTTCTTCTTTGATTTCCAGACTTCGCTGATTGTTGGCCTCCCGAGAGACACGTCCCACTTTGACTTGAAATGCTTGACAATCATTTCTTGGGTAGACTTCGGATTTTCTTGCTTGTAAATACAGATTTGGCACCTCTGCTCTCCAGAGAGATCCACGCATCTTCGCTTGGCAGCCATGCGTGTGATACGTGCAATGCAAATATGACATTGCGCATGCGTAGGTCGGATTAGCTAGCGATATTTTTGTGTCATAGTCGGCATCCGACTGTCGGACAAATGGGACCAAATCCAATACAAAGTGATCCATGTTAATTGGTTTCACGTACATCTGTGTCAGAAAGTGCGTGTTTCGGATTATCGAGTGTCGGAATAATGAGGTCTGACTGTACCAACACGTCGTTAAGTGTTTTTTTACATAAGCTGTAGTGCAACAACCTAACCCCTTAAATGAGGTGTTTCCTTTCATACCCCGACTGTTACACTGTTTCTTTAGTGACATCTGTCACATTCCTATGTAAACCTGCTGCTTATATATAGGCAGCAAACAACACACTAGGACAATGACAGTTGGAACCTCCCCATTCGTCCCAACCGTCAAAATGACAGTAAAGACGGTCCTGGCTAGAACCCTGCATTATACATATGCTGCATATCACTGGTCACTGTGTACTTGTTCCAGTGATAGTATTTTAACAGTGATTATCATGCTGTGAACGTAATGTGCATTCAGTGACAATACACTGGTAGCAGTACTGGTTGGCATTGAATAATGTTGACTCGCTAATCATGTCCAAGTAAGCATTTGTTTAGTTGTATTATTATTTGTATGGCATTCATACTGCATTTCTACATTTTGCTGAATGTCAGTGTATGCTGCACTGTACGAGGGTGGGATTTTACAGTGTTGTTTACGAATCTGTTGTTCTTTAGGTTCATTCTGATAGTTTGTGTCAACTGCTTCAAACTCTTCATCTTAATGTGAAGGATTCTGCTGAATTGAAACTTGACAGTCTTCAGTCTGTGTCTGTAAGTCATTACTACAACAGCTATCTACTTTAGTTTTTGGATTGCTAATGAGTTTATATCCTGATATATTCACATAGATTTTGCTTAAAGATCTGCTTACAGATGTAGTACACGCATGTAAGAAACATGTATTGGCATGTACATTTTACCTATCGTATTACACTGCCTAGAAGGGCAGGAACTCTTATTAGAACATTGGAAGTATGTGCCTTTGACAACTGGTCTGTGCATCAGTTAGAAATGCTGCAAACTTTTATCAGAACTGTAGCTATTGGTGATGTTTTCCTTTGTCTGTGATCCTCCAGGGAATTCCATGGTTTCTACCCTTTCCCTATCTACACTGTACACAGGCACATAGTACCAAATGTTCTAATGAGAGCGCTTGCTCTTGTAGGTGGGGTAATACAGTACATACCTATATGATATTTGTATTGCCGAAATATCCAACATGTACAAGTGGCAGTGGCAGTTTGTATCTTGGCAAACTTGAGCTACTTGTTTTCAAGCAGAGTTTGTCTGTGTATAACCAGGTATAGCCATTGAGCTATTGCAGTAGGCATGAGATGGAGGCACAAGGGGACTATTTGCTTGATGAGCTGTCTGCGTAGCTCTTTTGTGCTGTATGGACCACTATTACAGGATTATTGGATCAAAGTCAGAGCATTAAAAGTATATTATGTTGCACTTTAGTCGTATCTTCGAATTTTTACTTTATTTTTAAGAATGTCTTGAAGTCGGGTAAGTATTCAAGAATCTCAGTATGGTGGGTGACACATCAGTTATGAGATACTATTTTAAGTAAGTGCAGGAGAACAATGAATATGAAGTACTATATTAGCATTAGTTACTCTAATTGCAACAATTTGCTATTGTTGTTCTTGATTGACTAGTCATCTCAAGAGTCTCGTTTATGGCGAAGAGTGTGTTTGGAAAGGTTGCTGCGTTCATCAGAAGCTGCTCTCATTTGTCTCAACATCATCACTGCTTCAAATGTCACCAAACAGGTTCAGCTGGAAGAAGTCATTCAGACAGTGATAGAATTCACTCGCTATCACTTGCGAAACAATATTTATCCTGAGTATGATTTTGTTTACAGTCCAGCTGTAAAGCCAGGGCAAGGTAAATTGAGTAGTGTTTGTATTATTTGCTAGCCATCATGTCACCTTGTCTACTCATGGACTGTTCATCTGTATTTTACAAAAATATGATATAGGTGATGATCTGCAAAAGAAACGGAACATGAAACCTGTTGAGAAAGACATGGATGTTTTTTACGCTAAGTTGTGTGATGTGCTTGGAGTTGTTGCTGTACTAGCAGATGAACATTGCCTTCCAGATGCAACATTGCTACAAGTAAATGAGTGCATGTTGGTGTAATTATTGTGTATGTGTGCAACCAAATGATATAGAAATACGGTATGTGCATGCAATTTCTCTTGTTCATAGTATAGGCTCTGGAAATACTTTGTTACTTAACCATGTAAGTGCTTTGAAGGTTGTACACTGCACAAATATCTCTTTATTTTGATTTGATTTAATCATTGCCAACTGGTAGTTTAATGTTATTAGTTTGGTTTTTGTGTTGTTTGTAGTTATCAACTCTCAGTGTTAGCGCTTTCTTTGTTGACAATGTGAGTCGTCTCCAGCTGAACTGTCTTCAAGTTGTGAGAGCAGTAAGTTTTGTACTTTGTTATTACTTGATTTCAATGTTCAAGTATTGACACAGCTTTGGTAGGATATTAGGCATTTGCATGCATGCTGCACACGCACTAAGAAAAACTAAATGTAAGGAGCTGCCAGATACTGGTCACACCCAAGCTAACAGCTATGCTCCCGTGCACTACTCGGAAGAACTCTGGGCCTGCACTAGCAATTTCTTGATTTTTCACCTGGACCCTGACCCCAGTGGCTGATTGCCAGTCAATGACCAGGTACTCATTTATACTCTTGAGTCGAGAGAGGCAATTGTGTGTGAGGTTCATGAACAACGAAATTATGCCTTAGCTCGCCATCACTGTGACTTGAACTTGCAACCCTGCAAGGTCCCGGATGTACAACACTCTACTGGATGACTCTCTAACCAACTGCATGAGCGCGTGTGTGCGCGCGCGCACACACACACACACACACACACACACACACACACACACACACACAAGCATGCTTGCACATAGATGCATAGGCTTATCTACATACAGTAGTAGATGCATTTTGATATATCTTATGTCACGTTTTCCTGCTTCAGTGACTGAAGTTTAAGTTACCTTATGTTGAACATTTGAGTCAAAAGGAAATCATCAATTACTGACAATGATTGCATTTTTTCAGGTATTTTCTCATTATGAAAATTATCGTGGTTTGATCATAGAGGAAATATTTACTTCTCTATCCAAGCTGCCAATGGCCAAAAGAAATCTTAGACAATACAGGTATAACCGTTAGCCCAGTGTTGAGTGGTCAGATGATGAAGGCTTGATTGTCATGTGGATAGACATGCACCAACAAGTTTTGTAATGTATATTTGTAGCACTCAGCTGTGTTTCTTAGACTTCATGGGGAAAAGTCTATACAGATGATGGCAGCTCTTGTTCTACAGCTTGTTCAAAGTGTTGTTATTATTCCACACAGTCTCCCTGAGAAAGCTCTTGTGGTAGATGTTTGTTGGTTTAGCAAAGTGTATGTTTACTAATTTTTGTACATTAGGATGAACCTGTGGATTCTAGCACAGTGGTTGTGACATCATATGATGTGGCAGTGAAGATAGCTCAGACATTTCTTTCTACTCTTATAGCAAAGTAAGTACAAGTGTTTACTGTTTTTAGTAGGTGTTCTTCACTAGATTTAATTCCGAGGAATTGTGTTTTAAACCCACTTTGTGTGTTCTCTTAGGCCAGGCCAATTATATTTTGGATTCGCCGGTCAAGTTTAGAGTTTGACCATAATAAAAATAATTTGATGTGCACATGCGCAATGGTATTATGCTTGCTGTAAAATTGCTTGGTATTATGTACATGCTACGACTACGTATCGATGACTCCACAAGTGTTAACAGTGCATGTGGTCTAGTAACTGTTTCTGTATTCGCTCAGGTATCAGCATCTTTTGTTCTAGTGTCCATTTTGTTATCTCATGTTTGTATGCAGTGTAATGAAAACTCCACATGCTTAAAATGTTCCATGATTATTACTTTTATTTTTATTTTGATCGGCCGGTCCAGGTTTCATGTCTAAATATCCAAGCATAAGAATTTAGTTGGTCTGGCCTTACTTTTACTAACATCATTAAGAAAATGACTCTTTTTAGGCACAATGTTTTCTTAAACTTGGAGGCCAGGGTTTAGATTGCTAATGGTATAATAGCTTCCGCCATTTAGTCTTGATCTACAGAAAGGGTGCATAGTGTATTTTGGTTGCTTCTGCATACTACCATATCTGTTTTAACATGTTACAGCCATACTTGTTCTGGTGTTGTCAGAGATTGGATAGTCAGCAACAAGGCACAGTCAGCATTGTATGCAGAAGCATCCAGCGGCCATGAGTGTTGCAACTAATTTGTCTAATTTTTAGGTTCAATCACATGCACTGTAACAATGTGGCTTAAAGGTGCCCACTCACGATTCACCGCGCACGCGCAGGCACACCCACGCAAACTTGAAAACATTTCAAGTTGTGTCATAACGAATCAGAGCAAGCGAACATCTTAGTGTGCACGACGTTCTATGACATACAGCCTTTATTCCTAGTACAAAGAGAAATGCGAAGCACGTTCTTGACCGTCATGCTAGTTTCACTCCTCGTACTTGACATTTTGAGAAATCTAACGACAAGTGTGTTAGGTTCTTTATCTACCCTTTACCATTTACCATTTTGAAATAGCTTGCCGTTGAACGACAAAGCACTTTCTCGATCGTTTTCTTGTTGCACATAACCCGGAAATGGGTGGAAACCAGAGCATTATTGCACTATCGTGATGGTATCTGAAACTTGGGAGAGTGAAAGTAGTCACATAGAGGTGCTGGGCACCGCCGACAATGCAGATCATGCATCTATCGTGCATGATAGCTACTGGCCTCAGTTCCAGACCCATTTTTGGGTCACGTGCAACAAGGAAGAGATTGAGAAATCGCTTTTGTCGTTCAACAGCAAGCTATCTCAAACTGGTAAATGGCAAATGTGTGGATAAAGGCACGATTTCAAGTTTGCGTGGGTGTGTCTGCACGTGTACACGAATTCCTGAGCGGGCACCTTTAAAAGAGGATGTTGTAGTGCATTTTGATAATTGGTAGGCGGAGTCTATTAGAGTTGCGGTATGCACTGTACTTGTCTATTCAGTGACTAATAATGGTTGTGTTTTGGGTGTACTTGAGTCCACTTCTATGTGTATTTCTCTCTTGTCTAACTAGAACCTTACAATATATTACATTGGCGAGGAGGATGGGGTGGAATGTTAGAGCAGCCCCTCTACCGCGGGGAGTGGGTAAAGTAGAGGAATTTGAGCCTCACCAGCAGCATTGGCCAGCCAGCATATGAGGAATGCCTTACTCGGTATTTTGTTGCAAATGTCGTCACAAGTGGAAGGTGGCTTGGACACGTGAAACGGCGACCTTCTTGATCATTATTGGTCCCAAGACTTATGGAATTTTGTGAGATTTATTCGCCCCAGCAAAGCCAGCTGAGAAGTCATTTGCACAACTCACAAAGTTGCTTACAGACCACTTCTCACCGAAGCCAGTGCTTATAGCAACGCTTCAAATTTCAGAAGAGGAATCAGCAACCATCCGAGTCTATCTCTGATTATGTTGCTCAGCTTCGTAACCTGACAGAGCACTGTTGATTTGAAGGGCCGGTGTTGGAGGACGCTCTGCGTGACAGGTTTTTTGCAGGCATCTGTCGTTTATGCATTCAGCGTAAGCTGTAATTACAGGTTGAGTTGACACTCAAGGATGCAATCACCATTGCTCAAAGCATGGAGGCCACGGAGAAACAGTGAGAGACGTAATGCATGCTGTACCAGATTGACCTCAAGCACCACTGCTCCACCGATACATGTACAAGCTGTTGCTGTGAAGAGGAAGTTTACAAAGCCACAGAATCCATGTTGCAGATGTTGAAGGGCAGGACACGCCCCAGATAGATGCTATCATCATGAGAAGGTATGTTACACGTTTCATAAGCGAGGTGATATTGCAACAGCGTGCAAGTTAGGCACAAATTTTGAGGGAGATGGAGGATTTTGAAAGCATCATCTAAGGCTCCAGCTGCAAAGGAGAAGGCCAAAGTGCATCATGTAAAAGTGTCTGACTCAGAAGAGTATGACATTTATATCCTCAAGCCATTGAGAGGGGCCAGATAGGTGGTAACTCCGTTGATAGATGGAACCCTGACGGAGATGGAAATCAATTTTGACTCAGAAGTCTCCAGTGCATCCAAGAAAGTTTGGATGTCTTTACTGGAAGGAAGGGTATTGAAGTCTACGTCAGCGGTCTTGAAGACTGTCACTGGTGAAAAAGTATCAGTGTTGGGAGAACTGGAGGTATCTGTTCAACACAATGACCAGGATCTTGTCTTACTATTTCTTGTCATCTATGGTAATGGTCCCACGTTGATGGGCAGAGATTGGTTGTCAAGGATCGAATTAGACTGTCTGCTTGTCTGTCATATAGCTCAACTACAAAGTGTCAGCCAGATGTTGTCTCAGTATGAATTGACGATCTGTTCCAACCAGGAATTGGAACCTTGCTTTATGAAGCCAAATTAGATGTGGATCCAGACACTACGACAAAGTTTTTCAAGCTTAGAGCTGTGCGTTACTCATTGAGACCTACAATTGGTTAGGAACTGGACAAATTGGTAAGCAAGGGAATAATATTGGAACAAGCAATGACTAGCGAATGGGCATCTCCCATCGTTCCAGTTCCTAAAGCAGATGGTTCAATACGCATTTGCAGTGATTATGAGGCCACTCTATTGTATATAAACCCAGTTCTCAGAGTTGAGCAGTTTCCCTTGCCCAAGCCTGAAGATCTATTTAGTACACTAGCAGGAGGCCAAAATTCGCTAAGCTGGATCTGGCAAATGCATACCAGCAGCTGAAAGTGGATCCCAGTTCCAGGAAGTACGTACTTGACTATTAGCACTCACAAGGGACGTTATCAGTACACCCGGTTATCTTTTTGTGTTGCAAGTGCACCAGCAATTTTTCAACATGTTATGGAGTGAATTCAGGATTGTGTTCTCGGTGTGTGCTATTATCTGGATGACATTTTAGTCACAGGAGAATCTGATCAGGATCACTTGCAAAATCTACAGGCAGTTTTACAGAGACTGCACTAGTCTGGCGTTTGTTTAAAGAAAGCCAAGTGTAAATTTATGGAGGACTCTGAACAATATTTAGGCTACCAGATCTCAGCAGCTGGTATTGGAACTGCCAAGGAAAGGTGAAAGCGGTGCTAAAAGCTCCCACACCTAGCAATACAGGAGAATTACGATTGTTTTTGGGTTTAGTGAATTACATGTACTACGGAAGATTTATTCCTAATCCCGCATCCATTTGCAACCCTTTAGTCTGTTGCAGAAGTCAGCTATATGGAACTGGTCATTGGCATGTGAATCCGCATTCCATTGTTTGAAGCAAAGGCTAGTTTCAGCAGTAGTGCTTACTCATGATCCTTCCATGCCACTCGGCTTGTCATGTGATGCCTCTTTCATGGGAATTGGCGCTGTCTTTGCTCATGGGTTGGAGAGGCCTGTTGCTTATGCATCACAGTCACTGTCAAGATCTGAGAAAAACTATTCTAACATTGAGAAGGAAGGGCTTGCCAGTAGTCTATGGGGTGAAGAAATTTCATCAGTTTCTTTATGGCAGATACTTCACCAAGCTTGGTCACTGACCACAAGTCTCTGGTTACTATTTTTGAAGCTAAGCAAGATATTCCACTCATTGCTGCAGCACGTCTTCAGCATTGGGCTAGTACATTGTCAGGATACCGGTATGATATTGAGTTCCAGAGGACTCACGACCATGGCAATGTTGATGGTCTCTTGCTGTTACCCCTAGTTTCTGGTGCTAGTGGCCCAGAAGTTATCAGCAATACAAAAGCCAGCTTATCTAACGTGTGTCAAATAGAGACATTGCCAATTACAGCAAAGGAGTTGGCAGCGTATGTCCATAAGGACCCAATGTTGGCCAAAGTTATTCATTGTGCAAATGAGGGATGACCTAGCAGTATGGATGGTTCAGACTCTCTTTATCCTTATTTCTGCAAGAAAAAGGAACTGGCTGTGCCACAGAGTGTGGTTGTCTGATGTGGGAGTGGAGAGTTGTAGTGCCTCATGTGCTCCAGCAGCAGATTTTGAGTGAATTACATGCTGTTTGCCTTGGAATTGTGAAGATGAAGTTGATTGGTCGGTTACATGTATGGTGGCCAAAGATTGACTCAGATATTGAGACGTTGGCAAAGTCGTGTCACTTTGGTCAGCGGGAAGGTAAAGCCCACCACAGTCCATCGTTCATCCATGGGTTTGCCCAGTCAAGTCAATGCAGCATGTTCATGTGGACTTTGCGAGACCATTCATGGGTCGTACTTTCGTCTTGATGATAGATGCACATTGCAAATAGGTAGACATCGTTGAAATGAAGTCAACAACAATGACAGCCACTATTGAGGTACTTTAGAGGATTGTTTGCTTTATATACAACTGACTCAATTGGCCTCAGACAGTGGACTTCAGTTTGTGAAAATCAATGGTATCAAGCACATCGAGTCTGCTACCTACCATTCTGCTAGTAATGGCAAAGTTGAGAGAGATGTGCAGACTTTCAAGAGTAAACTCAGGTTGATGGAAAAAGATCCAGGAGCTTTGTCCCAGAAACCCTGTATGTTCCTATTGCACTACAGATCCTCACCTCATGCAACTACTGGGATCTTCAAGTGAGTTTATTTCTAGGTCGCCAACTTAGGACAAGACTGTCTCTATTAAATTCGGACATTGAGGAGTAAGTGCGAGAGAAGCAGGCCAAGCAGTTGAAAGAACCTGAAATTGCACACATTGTCAGACAGTTTCGATCAGGAGATCTTGTCTGGACTCAAGACTACAGATCTCGATCAAGCAAATGGACAGAGGGCGTCATCGACTCTGCGTTAGGTCCAGTAACCTACCAAGTTCGAGTAGAGAACTATCTCTGGAAACGACACATTGATCAGTTGAAGGCTAGAGTACCTACTGATATGGTAATGGAGGAAATGGTCGTCATCCCAGAACCTTTAACTCAGAGTCCACATCCAGTCCAGGAGCCAATTGTCAGTTTAGTCACAGAGGCTGCACATCCATCCATTACTGATCATGAAAGGGAGTTAGAACAACCTCAATATGTTTCTCAGGAGGCTGAAGCTGTTCCAGCATCGACAAGTTTGTCGACGTCACATAGGAATTGGCCGCGAGTTAGAAAACCACCAGACCGTTTGGACTTGTATTGCACATATAGTACGTATGATGGACATGGTCTTAGCTAAGGAGGGGTGATGTTGTGTATTGTGGTAATTGGTGGGTGGAGTCAATTAGAGTTACGGTATGCACTGTGCTTGTAGTGCCTATTCATTGAGTAATAAATGTTGCCGTTTGGGTGTACTTGAGTCCACTTCACGTACATTCCTCCCTTGTGTAACTTGAACCTTACATTATATGACAGAAGTTATTTAGCATTACTGTGTAGTGCTTTATATTGAAATGTGTGTTACTGTCTGGTGTTGCTGTTGTGCTTGAAGCAGTCTATGTTAGGTAATTAATTTTGGCATGTATTGACGTGATTTCAGGCTACAACAGTGACTTTGCTTTATCTAATTGGTGACTAAACAGACCGACGAATAGAAAGATTATGCACTTTCTGTATGTTGCTCACACATTTAAATTATGTAGTTACAGACGTAATTAAGCATTGAAGCTCAAACGTTGTGCGTTGTTTGTGTGTAGGTGTGGTAGCAAAACTGATGAAATGGATTATCGTCCACTGTTAGAGTATTTTATTTCTGATTTACTTACAGTTCTGAACATGCCTGAATGGCCTGCAGCAGAGCTGATGCTTGCTCTTTTGGCTCGCATTCTGGTAAGTCACTGATTGTGTGGTACAAAGTTTTACACTCTGTGCATATCAGGACTTACCAGTAATTCTAAGATGGACTGAGCATGTATTAGATGTTTGCTATAGGTGAACACATTTGCTAGTGATAGCTGTGATGTTTCATTGAAACACACAGCATTGGAACATGTTGGGACAGTAGCTGCTGCATTAAGAAGAGATGCTGTAGCTGATAAAGAGCAAAATAAAGCCTTGGTAATGAGAGCACTAGACAAGGTATAGGACTCGAATTCTAACTCAGTAGTTACTGATACTACTCTGGTTTTACTTTTTTTCCAGTTGACTAATGAAGTTGTTATCAACAAAGATGAGCTGCTGGTCAATCCTGCAGAGGTAAGTAATGGAATGTTATTGTATGTGCTGTAAATTAGTGTGTAGGTGCCATATAGTTAGAGTGCCATACTCATGGAGTGAAATCATTTGCATTTGGGACCCATCTGATTATGACCAGCCTCAGTGATGATGGGTTATGGCATGATCTATAGGATCGAAAACGGTGGCAAAGGTTAATTTACACCGGGACTAAGTTTCTTTAGTTTGCCTTTAGATGTCTTAGAAACTGTTTGCTGCGAGACTGATTTCGTTGAGCTATGAGCAATAAGCAATGGGACTTTGTAGCAGTCACGAGACTTGGTGAGTAGCTACTCAAACAGGGGTGAACTGACTTTTGGTCTTTGGGCTGTGTTTGTGGCTGGCTGGCTGGCTGGCTATGTCTGTCATGCTCAGGAATGTGCATGGCCCAATCACTGAGCAGTATTTGCAATTTTGTTGTGCATGGCAACCAGAGACAACGGACTAACCATTAGTCAGATACACGAAACATTTATAGAAGAGTTTCTTACCAAACAGTGTAATTCATGTTTGTGATTGCCTGGTCTTGTCTTGTCAGAAATAAACAACAGAACATACCTGTCTACAACTGCGAACGCGAAATCAATCGCTTTCTTGGTTCATGAGTGTTATACGGGATACTAACATTATGTAACCATGAGTGACATTTATGTCTCATATGTGATAATTCTCGTTGCTGTACTTGACAACTACAGACTTTTGCGGACGTTGCGGTCATGCGAAGTGACAGTCGCTTTGTATGATTTAGATAGATTTTACGAGTAACATGCTTAAAAGGAAAATAGCATCTAATGACAATTTTATCTTGGTTTCTGAAGGCTCATAGCTATGGAAATGACATACTTTAGTTATTCTAGAGCTGGTCAGCAGCAGCTTAGTGCTCTGTTAGTTCACCATGTGAGGAGCATGTGTGACACATGCTCTGGCAAACAGAAATGGCTGTTTGCTTGACAATATGGACATCCATCTTATGCATGTTGTAGATGTGACTCAAATCTTTATTGGTCTCTTCCAGAAGTTATCCTATTGCTTGGTAGAAAATGTACAAAGATGTTCAGCAAGATTCAGGATGGTGCACAAAAGCAGTATAACCAAGGCTGTGTCTCCACTTGTTGCTCTATAAACATGTTTAACGTTAAACACGTTTAAACTTTAAACATGTTCAGTAGACAGCGTCTCCACTTGTTCGTTTATTCCGGGCTATTAAAAGAATTATTCAGGACTTTGTTGTACCGCATGAATTCGTTTCTTGTGCACCAGACAGTTGGAGATCGTCTTCTAGTCGTTTGAAGAACAATCACAGACACAAGTCTCTGTCTTCGTCGAAATGGCTCTCTCCTGACACTCTGCATCAGTCTACGCACTCTCTGACATTGCCTAGTTCTGTCTTCTTCCAATAGTCTTCAAAGAAAGAGAAAGAACAGCGTGAAAGAACTAACATCCATCGTTGTCGAACGCACGTTTATATCACGTGACCGTTAAACCTAAATCCTTTCGTTAAACTACCTCTAAAACATGTTTAGCAATAGCTGTTTAGGTTTAGAGTTAAACAGGTTTAACGTTAGTGGAGACACGATTATTCGTAAACATGTTTAGACTTAAACAGGTTGTAAGCATGTTTAAGTCCTAGTGGAGACACGCCCCAAGATCTTACAAATGGTTTCAACTATAGAAAACTTCAGTCACAACTTCTGTCTTCTTTATGATGTAAACACAAGTTTAGACTCTTGTGTATCATTTAGTATTGTTTTATTGTGATCATGCCATAGTTTTGTGTCACAGGTAGTGTTTATATGGGTACTTAGCTCAGTTTAGAGCTAGCTACTGCCAGCTCATACAGTACCGGCAATAAGTAAGCTGACAGCGATACGATACGATACGATACGATACGATACGATACGATACGATACGATACGATACGATACGATACGATACGCATACGATAAAAATGTTAGGTTACTTATTGCCGGTACTGTAGCTCTTGCTCAGTGCAAGGAAGCTTGACCACTTGGCTAGGATGCATAACTGTCATTACAGTACATCTTGATTTATTTATTTATTGACCATTTGTAAAGTAGATTTGAGACAAGCTGTGTAAAGGCAAGTTCACAATATGTGACCGGGTAGCAGTCTGTTCTGTTGTGTGAAAGCAGAGTGATTCACAATTTGTAATGCGAACAGTTTGGCTTCTGTCATTTTTTGATTGAGAAATGATTTAATTGCTAGTGCACTCTAATTACCTGACTTGTTTTCTTGATGGAAAAGGCAACTCTGTTGTGTCCGCTGTGGTATTAATTTAGAAGCAAGAAGAAACAGAAATGTAGAAATGTTCTTTGTCACAGTTTTTAGCTATAATACCGGATACTCACTCAATATTTGCAGTTTGCTGTGATTGGTCATCTAGTTAATTGCATTTGGCTAAAACGGAGACGACTTGCAGTTTGGATAGAACTGGTTTCTATCCTTGTGTCACCTGTTCATTACGGTATGCACCATCATGTCATGTAGTGTAATAGCATTCAGTGTCTTTTGATGTGGGGGGACGTGATGTTACAGAATGGAATGGACTGCTCTTTGTCACATATTGTGAACCCGGCATTCATCAAATGTTACCTTTTCACTTTGTATGGGAACCTTCATTTTAGTTGCAGTTCGTTGTTTTAGTTATAATTTGTTTATCATATGGTTCATGTTTGCACTAAATGGAACTGCTGGCTATGATGATCACATGTCAAACTGATGTGATGATTGCATTTTCAGCTCTAGAATTACACTGGTAGGGTGTGGTATTTGGTGCAGTGATCTACTGTGTATTTATAGCTGCTTGAATCCGATCTCAGGCTACTAGAGAAAGGGCTGCTGGACTACCTGATGTTAAAGAGTAAAGGAGACACAGTCTTTCAGGTTAGATCATAACTTTATTTGGCCATTGGCGTACTAATGTCAAGGGAAAATATTTTCGTGTTCTTAGGATCCACTTTTGCACTCATCATTTAATAGACTTGCAATTCTATCATATGCTAATGTAAAATTAAACAAGTTGCAAAAAGTGTATGTATACCCTAATGTAAAAGAGTATACCCTAATGTAAAGTGTATGTACCCTAGTGTTAAAGAGTATACCCTAATTTAAAGAGTATAACGTAATGTGAAAGAGTTATACCCAAATGTAAAAGTTTATGTACCCTAATGTAAGAGTGTATACCACCATGTAATTTTGACACTAATCTCCCGCCGCACAGAACGTAAATTTTACGAAGTAGGACACGACTATCACTCACACCTGTAGTTTGTAAAAGAAAAAGTATTGAAGACACGTAATTTATGATCACAGTAGTACTTATTTAGTATTTGTGAAGGTGCCTGCAGATGGACCAAAAGAATTGGAAAGAAATGTTGAGTAATTGGCCATTCCAGCCGCATTGCCAAACAGTGTTGTATTGTTATTGTGGAAGTACATAGAATGACGGCAGCATGGACACCACAAACTTGAAGGTGAAAGCTGAACTTATTTAGACCAAACGATTATTAACCTGCTAACGAATTTTCAGGTTCATAATCACATAGTTGAGTTGTATTATACTCTATTATACTCCTGCACACAGAATCTGCAGTTGGATCTCACCGCATTCACAAAGGCATTGTTTCTCAAGTATACTGTCATGTTGCATGTGAAAAAGAGTGGTCATAAGAGCATTTTTCCAAGCTAACAACACACTGCAGATGCTCAACACTCAAGTAGAAGAGTGTTGTTGGTATTATTTTTACTTTGAAAAAAGAAGATCCCCACCACCCACGAACATAAAATGTACGTTCTGAAAATACTATCAACAGTTATGAACAGCTTGTTATGTACATAAGCACGAAAATAGCTTTAGATTTCTAAATGAATACTGCATTAATTAAGAAAATTTTGAAGTATTCATTTTGTGTTACTGGTTTACACCATCATTTTTGCAGCTTCGTATACTTGCATGTTATAGTGAGAAAGTTACTTTCTTGGCATGTAATGAAATGGTTTTAGAACAACATGGAAATGGGAATGTAGAACAGTTGGAGCTGTATATGTCTAATCTTGAGATTCACTGAGCCTCTATCACCCAGAAGTCTCTGAAGTTGAGAAACAAATGACTATTTTTGTTGTGGTTTTGAATAGGGTTAGGCTCATCTTTAGCAAGTCTAGTAGTATATATTTGTTAAGTGTATGTGTGTCTTCTGTGCAATCAAAGGTAATCAACAAAATGAAGGAACCTAAGATGTTTATATTTCACCACTGGACAACTTGGATTCTATGGCAACTGCCTAAATGTTTGTGTTTTGTGGACCACAGTAGTACTGTCAACAGCATTAATTAACAGTCTAAGGCAACAATGCTGATATCAATAATATCATACATGTTTTGTATTTCATTGCTTTATAGGAGATACATATGTGTGTAAGCTGTATAGCTTACAGTCAGCATAATGGTGTCGGGAAGATATATGTTTGTTATATGTTCAGGCTGAGCCTGTTTAGAGCCAAATGGTATAGAAACTGCTGCTACTTACGATTATAGTACTTGGCCTTAACATTAGAAATATCTACTTTTTCACATTTGATGTCTTTTTGTCTTGATGGAAGAAAGCTGCTGCGAAGCAGAGTAAAGGATTAGTTAATTTCTGTGCTCTGTCAGCTTGATCTTCCAGGATACGTGTCATGAAGTGTGTTCACACCGCACTAATCATGGTTAGAGTAATTGTGAATAGTGCAGGTTTACTTGCTAACTATGATTGGCAAGTCACTGCAGCTCACGATAGTGTTTTCTGTAAGGAACTATTTGAACATTATGGCCACGTGCAACATACGATACTGTCTATATCTTGAATCTTTGTACAAAATATGGAATCTTGGGTGGATGCAGAGACTTCCCTTGGGTTTACGGGGAAAGATATCGGCTTTATCAAGTGTAGGTGTCACGTGCTTTGACTAGTGCCACTAATGGCCTTGTAAAGCTGCTCCCTACAAGCTTTAAAATGGCATAAGACTAATCATGATTAGAAGTGGTATGAAAAGCCAAATTTGCTGCTCTAACAGAGAAGTAATCATGATTAGGCTCGGTGTGGACAATCCCTTGGACAATTATGACCAAAGTTTATGAAGAATCACATTAGATTATGCACTTATGTGATATTGTTGCAATCTTTTTAGTTGTGTGATGTTTTGTTTTGTACTATGAATATTCAAGCAGATTTTGTAATTCTATAGACTACATTGTTCCTCATTAATCGTAGGCGTGCATGCGCTGGGTTACAGTAGTGTTTTTGACCAGAAATGACCATGTAACGAACTACAGACTACACAGGTGCTTCGCTGTTTTTGTTTGCGTGCATTCTTCGAAACTGTGAATTTGTCTATTGAGAATGTACCTGAACTATACTTTGGCTAGTTAGTGGTGGTTTGACGCCATTCAAGTTATGCCATACGTGATGGACATATGTAGAGTTTACATGCATTGCAACATGTGAGGGAAGTGATGAATCTTTGCTTAACTGAATCTATCAGCTGCCAAGGTTTCAAATTGTTCAAAATCTATTGAGCACTTCCTCAGATTACTCTTCAAGATATTGGGATAGTGTAACTTTAGTTCACCTTGATGGCGGTTTCCTTGACCAAACTGTCGACAGGAGTGGTTTTTGAAATTTTTGTATCTGCCATGTGAGTTAAATGTCCAGCCCATCTAAGCTGTGATTTACTCAGATAGAATTCCACAAATGTTTGCTTTGGGCAGAACTTGTATGTTAGAGATTTTGTCTTTCCAGCGATTATACAGTGCCACAGATAGATCTAAAGCAACGTAAGTGGAAGCTGCCCAGTTTGTTGATATGGTGCTGAAAAATTGTCCAAGCTTTACAACTGTACATTTCTTTTTCTGTTATATTAAAAGGATCCATAAGACCCAGTTACAGACACTATTGATTATAAACCAATATCTTATTGCATACTGTTAGTTTTGAAAGTCATTTATAATTAACTGTTCATCTTCTATTATTAAAATTACAATTGTGATGTTTGCTACATTGTGTCAGTTGTGTTAAGTCGTAGATGGTACTTGAATGCTGCAATGAGAACTTTCAAACGTAACTTTTCTTTCTTTGTCCAATGTGTTATCACCAGGACGCCCAGTTTACCAGTCTCTGGCGCAAAAGAAAAGATGCATGACTGTGTCTTTCTGTCAGTTTAGGTATACGTTGCAAGCAGACTTCTTGACATGCCTAGTAGTGATCTCCATGTCTGACACTCTTCAAAGCATACCTACATACACATACCTACACACATTTTTTCTGTTAATTAAAAGAGTCCATAAGACTCAGTGATAATACGGGTTACATTGAAACTAGTATACTACAATTTGCGTTCCACTAATCGTAAGTGATAAATATATGTTGCCACTATTGCTTGAGGCCGCCGTGTCTGTTTCTTCGTGTAGTAAGTTGTTAGCAGCACACTGACGTGTAGATCTTTTCTCTTCGGCTTTTTGCTAGCAAAAGTTTCTTGAAAATGTTGTTACTTCTTGATATTCTTAACCCATGTTGACAGAGATATTTTTGTGCAATTCGTAGAGTATCCTGCCATTTGCAGCAGTCGGTGAAAACATGGTCAAATGTATCTTGTTGCGTGTTGCAGGCCAAACACACCTCATTGTCCACTTAGACCAAGATAAAAAGTTTGTGCTGCGTTGGCAATACCCTATGCAACATTTTCCAGAATATTCTTTTTGATATGATGTCATTGAATGCATTGATGGCATCGACTAGAGTTCTTCATTGCATCTCTGAAATTGACATAAAGGGACTCTCTGTAAACAAGGCTTTGAAACGTTCATAAGCTATCTTCGTTGAGCCATCTTGTATTGGAGTAGAACTATCTCTATTCATAAATAAGTGTAGCTCCCGCATTCATTTATTCTGAAAACAGCATGATGCTTTTGGCAGTGTCCGCCAGTGCTGAGGAATGGCTCTGTCTAAAGCTGAATATACTGATTAAGACACTGTATTTGATGCTGGTTCAGTTTACTGTAAAGTCATGTACTGTTATGTATTCGCACCTTGTCAGCGACTGATAATATAGGGGGCGATTATGTTCATCTGTAATAAGAGCATTTCTCCACAGTGCTTCTGTACATGCTTCTTCATAGAAACGTGGTTTTACTGGCTCTCTTGCTCCACATTTCTGCCACAGCTTTAGCAGATGACAGTAAAGGGTGGTAGTACTGCCACAAGTTGACCTGATGGTTTCCAGTTAGCTGCACGAAAAGCTTGTATCTCTGACCTGTATATACCCTCAATATTTTGGAACCAGTAGAAAGCATAATTCATCCAATCTGTGTAAACAGTTGCTGTGAATAACCTTTTCAGAGTCCGGATTTGAATTGCATTTATCCTAAGTGGGAGGTGTCGTACATCTAGTCTTCCAAAATCCCTTGATGCTATGCATACTCCACGCTTTACAAGAGGTTAACGCTCCTGCCAGACAAATGACCGGATCACATTTTCGGACATTTTCAATAGGTACTGGTGGCATTGTAAAAACATGTGCTGTGTAATATACCTTGGACAGGGCAAATCTTTGCAGCACTTTAGCTCTTGTAAATGGATAGATCTCTCTTTTTCCACACTGCTAATGCTGTTTGAAGTCTTTGTAGGATGTCCTTTCAGTTTGTTGACACCGTATTGAATAGGTTCTTGTGTATATCAGTCCCAAATTCTTATGCTTTCTGAGGTCCAGTCTATTTGTAATGGTGCATCTTAACGTGAGTGCCAAGATCGTAGTCATAATCCTTTTGGCTTCCTATGATTCAATCTTGCTCCTGCTGCCAGTTTGTATAGTTTTAGCTCCTCATTGAGAGCTGCAAAATCCTCATTATTTGAAACAAAGCTGGTTGTATCATCTGCATATGCTGAAACTTCGACTGAGTACGTTGTCTCTGGCACATGACTTCTTTCTATTCTTACATTTGCACGAAAACTTCGGCCAAAGGTTCTGCACTCAGCACATACGGTATCTTCGCGATCTGGAAATTATTTACAATGACATGAGAAACGATATTGTGGTAGATGCTTGATCCAGGCAATAAACTAGGACCAAAACCAAACTTCTCCAACTTCTCCAGTACGGTGAATAAATATTGCCAGTCAACTCTATCAAATGCCTTCTTTTGATCAAGAGAAATAACTGCTGCAGTTTCTGTAGCTTCACAGAGCTTGAATGATGTCTCTGACTATGGCACAGTTGTCAGAAATAGTCCTCTTTAAGGTGCAGCAAGTCTGAATGGGATGAATAAGTTGCGGTAGAACATACTTGAGGCGGTTGGATAAATTTCTAGGAATTATTTTATAATCCGTATTCAATAGACTGATAGGCCTCCAGTTCGAGAGGCTCTAGCGATCTCTACCTTTGTAGTGTAATCTAGGAACACCCATTCTTTAACTTGATGACAAAGATCCCGAGATATTGACTTTATTAACCATTGAACAAAGTCGTCTTTGAGGTAATCCCAAAATGCACAATAAACTCAACAGGCAGTCCATCCAGTCCCGGAGCTTTTCCTGTCTTGAGTTGTCTCATGGATATAGTAAGTTCCTCTAATGACAAAGGACCCTCACATGAAACTCGGTTGTTTTCATTTAATACAGTATCTATCTTGCTGAGAAAGTGTCGTCAGGCATTGGAGCAAGTTGTCTCTAGTTGATATAGTTCTCCATAAAATTTACGTACGGTTGACAGAAGTTGGTTTTGTGTTTTTGCCATTCCAGTGTTGGTTTTTAAATGACAGAATTGGTGTTTACCGGCTTGACATCATCGTCAGTCGAAGCAGAGAATTTTTGTAATGTTTTCCCGTGTTCCAGCCATTCTGTTTGACAGCGTACATGACGTCCACGGATTTCTTCTCTGTCTAGTTTTGTCAAGAGAGACTTGTACTTTTCCATATCTCTGATTGCAGACAGAGGACAATTCCTCATTACTACGGCTTACCTAGAGAACATGCTTTTGCTTGAGTATTTGTTTATCCTTGTTCTTTTAAATATCCGAAGAGAAACGTTCAGCGCGCCGTCTGGTATATGCAACAGAGGACGATCCTCTTTCACATATGGTCTTTTCACTTTCTTTTGCCGCTGATCGGTAGAAGGTTACAATCTTGGACGTGAAGTTGTATCGTCCTCTGTTTCACACGCCACACAGCGTGCTGAACGTTTCTCTTCAGATATTAAAAGAACAAAGGATAAACAACTACTCAAGCAAAAGCACGTTCTGTAGGTAAGCTGTTGTAGTGAGGAATTCAGCTATAAAATCTGATGGAAAAACAGCTCTACCAACACCATTTTATGTTAGAAAGAAACCACTGACTGCAAGAACGCAGATCTTCATAATATCTTTGCATTCACATTCGGCGTTCTTGATAAATCCATAGCAGTCGTCCGTAAATGCATTGATTTGTTTGCAGTGGGCGGAGCTTAATTGACAGCGGGCGGAGCTTAATTGACAGCGGGCGGAGCTTAATTGACAGCGGGTGGAGCTTAATTGACAGCGGGCTTGTAGGTGTTGCACATCACAGAAACATCGCTCATGCTCGTTGATGAAAGCGAAGGTAACAGTAAGTTATACCGATCAATTTGTTTTTGTAAGATCTACTTATACAAGTTAATTAAGTTTATTTTGGTGGACTTCCCCTTGAAGCTCTTCATGTTTCTGCAAATATCAAAAAGCGAAGGAGGATATGCTTATGTTTAGTGTGCAATGGGTGACATGAATAAGAGCTACCAATCTAGACAACTACCTTCTATTACTTGAGACTAATCATATAAGGTTACAGTAATAGTCACAACTGATGGTAGAGTGACTTTTAGAGGTTCATGACTTAAGAGCTATTGGATGAGGCGTATGGATAACTGTAGATGCTTATTTGTTTTAGGTGTATCTGCCAATAGAGTAATTAATAGGGAGAGGGAATTATTTTTTGTACTGCATTTTCATGACATACCGCTAGATATGCTAGCGTCTCTTCTTAGAAGGGCATTTGTTATCTTGCTTCATTATGTGGTAGAATGACACAAACATAGAATGATGCAATGGTGCAAACACATCTTTGTTGGAGTTAATTAACACCAGAAAATGTGTTTCTCTCACGTTTGCCCTGTACTAAAGGGAAAGTCCAACAAAAATGAACTTAACTTCTATGAGTAGATCTTACAAAAAAAGACAAATCGATCGGTATAAGTTACTCCATTGTCTTTGCTTTCGTAACCAAGAAGAGCGATGTTTCTGTGATTTACAACACCCATGCGCCCGCTCTCCACTTTCTGGTCGATTAAGCTCTGCCCACTGCAAACGAATCAATGCATTTATGGATGACTGCTACGGATATGTCGAATGTGAATGCAAAAATATATTATGAAGATCTGCCTTCTTGCCGTAAGTGGTTCCTCTCTAAAGTAAAATGGTGTCAGTAGAGCTGTTTTTTCGTCAGACTTTCAAGCAGAATTTCTCATTACTGCGGCTTACCTAGAGAATGCGATTTTGCTTGAGTATTTGTTTATCCTTGTTCTTTTAGTATCCAAAGAGAAACGTTCAGCACGCCATCTGGTGTGTGCAACAGAGGACGATCCTATTTTTCACATCTGGGATTGTAACCTGCTACCAATCAGCGGCCAAAGGAAGTGAGCAGATCGGATGTGAAAATAGGAACTTTCTCTGTAGCATGCACACTGAAAGTTTCTCTTTGGATAATATAAGAACAAGGATAAACAATTACTCAAGCAAAATTACGTTCTCTGTATGCCGTAGTAATGAGGAATTCTGCTGGAAAGTCTGATGGAAAACAGCTCTACTGGCACCATTTTACTCTTGAGAGGAACCACTGACAGCAGGAAGGTAGATCTTCATAGCATCTTCGCATTCACATTTGGCATTCTCAATGTATCTGTAGCAGTAGTTTGTAAACACAGTGATTCATTCACATTGGGTGAAGCTTAGTCAACCAGGAAGCGGAGAGGGGTGCGTGGTTGTTGCACATTACAGAAACAGCACTCGTTTTCGGTTATAATTTTGAAGAAAACGGAGTAACTTATACCGATCGATTTGTCTTTGTAAAATCTACTCATAGAAGTCAAGTTCATTTTTGTTGGACTTCCCCTTAAAGGCTGGTTCACAGTATGCGATGGAGATTTGACAGATCATGACGGACAGCTCTCCGTCATGTTCACAATACGTGTACGTTCCGTTCCAATAATATCATTCCCGTGCTTCATGATTACATCATCCTCATTTTGCACTTCCCTGATCGGGTAACAGTACCTAATCATTTTCTGTTGCGGTCTGTCAACTTCTGACGGAGCAGACAAAATAGAATCGATTCTATCCGTCCATCAAAGCTTCGTCATGTGATTCGTCTCTATTGTCCGTCTCTAGCAGTGCCTTGCCTTTGATGTGGTTTGGCAGAACGGAACGGATTGCTCTCCATCGCATATTGTGAACAAGCCTTAATACTGGGAGGGGAATTATTCACGAGAGGGAAGCATATCGTCCAGGTGGTATGATGCTAGGGGAATTTTATTACATGTATATATGGGTGAGGAATTAACTGAGTGCAGGAAATTATTTGAAGAAATACAGTATTCAGTAAATTTCTTGAGGTCTTTATTGTATAAGACTGTATTCTTGTACTGGTAATCAATCAGAGTTACGTGCTGGTTGTAATTTTGTTGGATGCAATATTGTTGGTTGTTTCAGATGGCAGCTTGCTTGTATCTTGGCCAGTGGATGAAAGATAACATGGACCAAATAGATCGTTGTATTAATACTGGCAATATAGATGATGAGACTGACATCCAAGATGAACTGCTGAGTACAAGCATAGCTGAAGCAGATGCACTGGAACAAATTGATCAGAGAAAAAAGTTTCTAGAAGGACTGATGGTTATTGTTAAGCAAGGTGTGGTGATCAAGACAAGTGATTCTCGGTGTCTTACTGATGACGAGGCTGCAGCTGTAGTACATTGCCTCTCACAAAGAAGACCATTTAGTAGGAGTTTCAGATATTACCTGAAAAAGGTAGGACTTTTTGTAATGGATGTAATGGTGTCAGACTTGTCTTGTGTCTGTTCGCATGCGCAGCAAGCAGAGGGATACGATGTTCTGCTCGTGGGTTTGTTACTGCTGTATCTACTGCATGTTGGATTTCAACGACAAAGAGGGCTTCTACTGCTAAGAAGCGATGAGTCTTGGATTTTGATTTGTGGGTTTCAGTGATTTCTTTGTGCCCATGTGCCAATAAAGTCATGCCAGTTGATTGCACACCAAAGCATCAGCACTTCTGGTGCTTTCATGTTGTTTGCATTAGTAGTAAAAGATCTGTTTTTTGCTAGGATGTCATTATAGTAGAACTTTGCTAGTTTGAATAGTATTGTTCCATGAAAATAATTTTGCTGTTTGGAATAACAATTTTTTGGATTGCCAGAATGCATAGCTTCCGAATCTAGAATCTAGATTTTACTTCGGACACCTAAAGCATGTGCTGAATTCTGAACCAGCTGTTTTGTGAGCTAAACGAACAGTAACAGCACATAGATCAATGATTCATTAATCTGCGATTAACGTCAAGAACAAAAATAGGCATTTGCTCCAGCATATTAGGGTGCTCTTGGGAAGCTAAATCACATAAGGTACATAGAATTGGCAAGTTGCATGGAGTGGCTTTATTAATAGTGTTGCTGTAGTTCCTTTCTAGAGTTTAAAAGCATGATCATAGGTAATGGCATCTGCCATTGCTTGCCTACGATTATGTAGGACAATGTTTACAGTGCATGCAAATTGAGAATTGCTAGTTTCTTTGATTACTAGTGTCTTGTGCATGTGCTTTGGCTTCTTAGCTGACGACGTGTTTAAGAATATACATTGCTCATGCTTGAACACACGACAATGAGGTGGTTTTATGCACCTTGGAATTTGTTTCAAGGTCTGGTCTTATGAGGCATGGTGCCAAGAACCATTTGGATTAGAAATGGTTCAGACTAACAAAATTTAGATTAGTGAGGCTCTTCTGTCTGTTTCCATTTATACATAATACAACTATATACACTGTCTTTGCAGATTTTGGAAGTTTTTCCTCAAACTACTACAGCATTACGAGCTAAGGCAATGAAAGCATTATCGACAATAGTGGCTGCTGACCCTCGTGTTCTTGCTATGGTATGTGAGTAGACGGACTATTAAATCAGCTGTGTGGACAGTGATGGAATCTTACAACATTTGTGTTTGTACAGCGAGATGTTCAATCAGCTGTATATGGTCGTTTGACTGATCGTGCTGCTAGTGTGAGGGAAGCGGCTACTGAACTAGTTGGTAGTTTTATTCTTTCTAGCCCAAGTCTTGCAAGGAACTACTACACAATGCTGACTGATAGATTGCAGGTGAGTTGGCAAAAGCATTAATAGGATATCGGATTACATGCATACTTAGACACAAGTGCAAGTCTAAGGCTAGCTTTATGCTCTCATGACAGACACTGTATAGTGAGTAGGATGTCACTTATCGAACACCAGTTTACCAAACACGTCAGCCTACCATGTGCCTTGGAGTCACTCTAGCTTTGTGCGCACTAAATTATAATGCGCATGAACATCAGAGTACACTTGTAGTTCTCATCCGTGAATTGGCAGTGTCAAAACCCCAAGAACCGCAGAAGAAGTGAAAACGAGTCATTCATTGATTTTCCTCTTGGTGTGGTAAGAAGTACTATCACTATCCAAGTACATACCAAAACTGAGCCTCAGAGTTCCAGACCGTTTATGTGAGTGTGTCAAGTAGGCATCAGTTATCTGGACTATCAAAGTTATGAAGGGGTCCGGAAACGGAAGTGTTTGGATAAGTGACATCCTACTGTAGTTTAGACTTTGACTGAAGTAAATGTAGATTTAATTCAAGCTGTTTGTAAATGCTTAAAGGTGCAGGGTCACGCTCGGACAAGCGCACTGCATAGCTTTGAAAAGGGCGCACTTTTTCAAACACTCAGCAACCGTGAGGACTTACAGAGTGTAGATGCTCTAATTTGCACTGAAGTCAAAGCTGACTGAAGTCTCTCTAGAGCCAGAAATGGAACGATCAAGACGTTGCAGTAAAAGGTTACGTGACTCTGGTAGCTAAATTCTAGGCTTTTTAGATGTAGTTCTCAGAATTTTTCTCAAACTGAGGTTACTACACTGTACACTGCAGTTTCGGTAAAATTCAACAAGTGCCCTCGCACTTCGAGCCAAATCGGAGTTCCTTACACTCTGCAAGTGACCAGAAAGCACACGTCACATTCCCGTATGTTGCATCTGCCATAGTCACGTCTTTCTCTCAGAGTAACCAAGCGCACTCAGTTCACAGTGAGCACCAAAATTTGTATTATGTAAAGCTTACACTGTTGCCGTGCCCATCGATCGACACCTAAATAGCCAGTTTTGCAGTAGTTTTCGTCTATTGACCTTTGCGCATGTGCAACATATGAACAGCGTGTGAAGGGCTTACTGGTGGTCGAAACTGATTTTCTTGCCAGGACACTTGAATGTATGTTACGTACAATATCTACGACGCAAAAACTACATCACTTGATATCGGCTCAAGTGCGCATGTCCGAGTGTGACCCTGCACCCTTAAGGATGTTCAACAGAATCAGTACGTTTGAAAATTGTCACATGTAGACATGCTGTATTATCTTGAATTGAATCTTTTCTCAAATACGGGTTCGTGTCTGAATAGACGATATTTGGGGGGGTGGAGCTTCTAGAGCATGCACAATCTCGAGGGTAACGTGCACCTTTCGCCGATCTCGCTGTACATAAAGTCCACGTTTCTGGGTCTGCTTCTGAACCGTAGATCATCTTGCCATTAACTAGGCTTTGTAAGTAACTTCACTACTTACCATTTCGTGCATCTTGTGAGAGACTTTGCCTGCGTAGAGACGCGTAGGAAGCCATTTCTTGAGTACGGCTTCTCGAGGGTAAGAGACTGCTGTTCAAGCTGAAGGCACCTGATTCACACTCTGAACAGATACACGTGGAGTGGAAAAAGACATACTACTCATTGCCTAGTGATGGAAGTTTTATCAGGTGAAGATTTTGCGGTAGGGGAACCCATTCAGGCTACCGAACGTGACGCACTGTGTGGCTGAATTATATCAATAGGACTACTTGTTTCCCCCATCTAGCGTTCCTGAACTGTGAAACTGTGTATCTTGTCGAACTAGAGTCAGCAAAAATTCGACTAGCCTAACCAACCCTCATGGAAGGCGGTGAGCTCATGAGCTTACATCACTTGATGTACCTTGGTCTGGTTCTTTGTTTGCTATACAGAGTAATAGTCTTGGCTGCTGGTTCAATCCAACTCCACACTGCATCAAGCACATTTCTCGACGCAAAACCGGTGTAAAACTTGATTTTATCATTTAGCAGTGTTTTGAGCGATTCCTTGCAACTCAGACTTTGCGGATGCAAGGTCTTACTCGAGAACTCTAATCTTGTTTTGAAGTTGCACTATTTTATTTGCTTGCTGTTTAATTATCCGACGTAAACCATCAGCTTCAACCTCAGTGACATTTTCGACAATCAACATCTTTACTGCTATAGGATCACTAGACTATATTCTAAACATGTCTTGATCAACTGCACCTGCGAATGAGGTAGAACAGTCTCTGCTTTCTGATTGAGACATTACAGCTATGAAATAGCTAGTGCGTGCGTGTTGTGTTACTTTAGACATAACTGTTGCTGGGACTGGTAGGGTGGCAGCTAGTGCTAATAAACAGACTGTAGTGTACGTGTACTGTACTCTGATCTGCGTCAGTACCTATCGAGTGCAAGTTATCACAGTAACATCTTCGACTTGGTCAATCACATATATACAGAAGCAAGTTAGACTGCCCAGAAACAACGCGGAACGTCCTACATGTCTGGTTACCCCAAATGGGTTCCCGGGTGGCATGATTTTACTCGCTAAAACTAATCCATCACTAGACAATGAGTAGTCTGTGCTTTCACTCCACTTATATCTGTTCAGTGTGAATCAGGCGACTTCAGCTTGAACAGCAGTTTCTTACCCTCGAGAAGCCGTACTCAAGAAATGGCTTCCTACGTGTCTCTACGCGGGCAAAGTCTCTCACAAGATACACAAAATGGTAAGTAGTGAACTTACTTACAAAGCCTAGTCAACGGCAAGATGATCCACGGTCCAGAAGAAGACCCGGAAACGTGGACTTTGTGTACAGCGAGATTGGCGAAAGGTGCGCGTTACCCTCGAGATTGCGCATGCTCTAAAAGCTCCGCCCCCAAATATCGTATATAGAACACTAATTTGGGGCATCTGGGATGATAGAATGCGGTGTTGGAACAGAAGGCTAAGAGTGTGTTCACACCGGACCTAATCATGATTAGTTTGGCGTTAGTGCACTAACGCCACTCATTCACAGCGGTCCTGATTAGTGTAACACCATTCTAACGTCGTAAAGAGTAGTATTACAACCACATTAGTGGCGTTAGTGGTTGCACGTGACTCTGGCACGAGAGGTAGTATACAAGAAGAGCATGCCTCCAATGTTTCTAGTGTGGTGTTGTACGTTTAACATACAAACGCAGCAACAACATGGTGACGTTATATGGAAGTGCAAGCAGATGTCTACTGTGTGCGTGCTTGTACATGTGACAACTTCCTGCCATCCCTGAAGGAGCTGTCAGAGAAAGCAAACTAAATGTTTCCCTCTTCAAAAGCTAAAGCAATGGATTCGTCAAGACAATTCATGCAAATTCTTGTCTGACGTACCCACGTGACTTACTAATCATAGTTAGTGCTGTGAATGCGCTTGCGTTAATATTGGCCTAATCATAGTTAGCCTAGTCATAGTTAGTCCAGATGTCGGTGTGAAAACACTAGTACTAATCATATACCCCGTTTACACGAGCATGCATAGTGAGCCGAGCTGAGCCGCATCAGCCCAGTATTCCAGCCCGCATTTACACGACACACTCCGTAGAAGGAATCCAATGCGTTTCATTAACTTTCATTAGTTACTTGAGCTTCACATAGCTCGCGTTAGCTCACGTTTGCAACAGACAGAAGCCAAGCTGCTCGCTATAGCTTTACAACAGTCATATCGAGAATGCATAGGAGATATACGAGACGTCGTAGGTCTATCGCCAGGCGACTGTGGCGCAAATGCAGCAACGGAGTTTAAAAGCTGAATTTCTTGCTCATCTTGGTCTCTCTATAATTGGATAAGACACAGAGTCTCCGTCTTGCTCTACGCTATTTGTGCCATTCTTGCATAGATGTACATGACGTGGCGGAAAGGGGTCTGGCTACGCGAGACTACCAAATGAGTATGCGCGGTCTGTTTTCCAGCACGCTATGCGTTTACACGATGTACTTGACCCGAGCCAGCCCAGTGTGCACTGGCTCAGCTAGAAATACCGAGCCGAGCTAACACGGCTCAGGACGGCTCAGCCCGCGTTTACACGTACCGTACAAACTGAGTCAGCACGGGCTGGCCCACTTACAAGTGCTCGTGTATATGGGGTAATAGTTAGTGGTGTGAATGCGATTGCGTTAATTTTGGCCTAATCACAGTTAGCCTAGTTAGTCCAGATGTCGGTGTGAACATGCTTTAATACTGTACTTTATGCACATTACATTACCTTTCCACACAGAAATCATAATAGTGGAGGAGCATCAAGCAACAAGAAACGATGTTTTTCATGGCAATAGAAGATACCAGAAACTAAAGAAAGAAGTGTTGGAGATATTTGAGACTTCGTTAATTCATGAAATTCAAGATGCAATTGAAATTACTTTGTGGTGGGTTAAACAATGCCAGTTAAAGAAAGATTTTTAGAAGCTTCTATGCTGTAGGTTGATGATATTTTACATGTATCTCTACTCGTAGTAGTTTACTGTGTTTTAGGCAATGTAGCAATAAGCTTATATTGGCTAAAATGATGAAATTGTACATTTGCTCAGGGATGGTGTTGGAAGATACAACATCATGCTAAAAAATGCCGTCATATGGCATGCTTGAGTTAAGTTAACAACATCCTGCTGTAATATGAAATATTATGGGGATATGGTATTTTGTTTAAGGAAATATGGTATCAGGAGTTGGGTATTGACATCTTGCAATATGTATACTACAGCGACTGATTTGATTGGTAGGCCTACTGTAGGGCATAGAGCACTAGTAAACTAAATTTCAGGTGTTGGCCACAATGTATGGGTTTGTCCAATACTGGTATTATGACTATAAAGAAGCTGTTCTGTAACCTAAGCTAGCAGCCGAGGGTTTAGCACTTCAATACTTTCATTTATTCTAGTTATTTGTTTATGAATTTAATTGAAATTATAAGTTGGTTGTATTTCTAATTGCATTTTAAAACAAACATGAGCTGATAGTTAGTCATCATGACAATTCTACTACACACAGGTAGAGTTTTGTATCTAAGATTGTTTGCAGAACTATAAATATAATGACAAGACAGCTCGTCAACTGGCTAGATTAATTTTGACGTTTTATTTGCTTACAGTAACATGTACATGTATGTGGTGCATATAATGTAACATGACTTAGACGCTACTTGTTCTTGTATGTACAGGACAGTGGAGTTAGTGTCAGAAAAAGGGTTGTTAAAGTCATGCGAGACATCTGTGTGCAGCAGCCAACGTTTGCCAATGTACCACAAATGTGTGCGCTTATGATCAAACGTATTGGTGATGAGGAAGGAATAAAGGTTTGTGACATGATTACTCTGCTGAATGAGACTCGCGTACATACATTTTTTCTGTTTTATTTAAAAGGTCCCATAAGACCCAGTTACAGACACAATTGATTATAAAAACACTACCAAACTAGTAAATGAAGCTGTGTTTACGCCGTCGCTTCAGAGCTATGAGCGTGTGTGTGTGTGTGTGTGTGTGTGTGTGTGTGTGTTTATCGTGAATATCAATGTAAATTTTATTAAATTTTGTCCAGCTATTGTCATTATCATTAATTAATCATTATCTTGTTGCTAGAATGTATAATTCTTTGAAAACATAGGGATGCATCGATATGATTAAAGATAGTTAGGTAAATAACATCAATGTCCCACGGTGACACTACTTTGAATTCAGCACATTCACATGCATGACAGCTAGCTGCGTTAACTCTAGATCTTGTACGGAGTGCGCTTGTTATCCACGTTATTTCTCAATTCTGTAGCGCTCTTGCATCACTTGCATTTGAAGTTATATACTGAGGAGGATACGATTATCATGCTTTCATTGAGCCGTTGCTGTCATCTTCCGTTCTGTTAAGTCGTAGCTCTAACTTTAGAGATCGATCTCGTACGTCTCATACCTGCATGGGAAATAATGTGAAGTGACATGTCTAGCGACCGGATCCAGAAGAAGCAGCGTCAACGTTTCCTACGAATCTTTCTTGCAAGATTATGTCAATCGTTCATCATCAGTACTATAGTATACTTACACCTCTCTAACATATTGATCCTTGAAGGTCACGGATGATGCATGTTAGTCGTGCGCATTCATGGTCCCATGGGACCTTGGCTTGGCTTTTTGAAGAACGATGATGTCGTTTGTTTTGCGATTCTTTTGTAAAAAGTAACAGACGCATACAACTATTACTTGAACTTTACTCTGGGCTTTTCAGTTTGACGACGGTTTGACCTTAGAATGGATAAATGACATCTCGGTTTTTCTATCATAATGCGCGGGATCGTTATGTCACCCATTGTTGGTGTCCCAAAAGGACTCAAGTAACCCCCAGAGTGATTCACTCTGACAAGCTAGTATTACGTCATCTACTTTTCGCATTCCAAAAGGACTGCTGATTGGCTCAACTAACTCCCGAGCGTGACACACGCGTACAAGCATACATAGATAACGACATACCGACAGACAGACTGGAAGTAAATTCAGCCTGTTTAGAGTGAGCTTCTCACGAAGCTGTCCACCACTTATTGGGGTGTCCTTCTTTACACTCGTAGCTTAATGACTTCTCATTATAAAGTATCGTTTATTATTTATTAATTGTTCATTTTCTATTTTTGCAAGTGGTTCCCAGTAAAAATTAAAATGAAGATGATCGGTGTAGCGTTTGCTGTACTGTGCTACATACATACATACATACATGCATTCATGCATACTGATCACACACAGACTTGATATCTCACCAATGATGTAGACGGCACTAACATTGTCATCACCTTCAGTAGACTTGCCCTCATTTATGTATGTATGAATGAGCAAGGAATGAGCCTTTTGTGGCATCATAACAGCAAGCTATATTGTGCTATGCGCTGCACTTTAATGACAGTCTACTTTTAGCAGTGCCATTAATAGGTGATTGGTTGTATGATTAGATACTTGTATGCCATAGTAGTACTGCAACTGTTTCAGCGTTTTTGTCTTTGCAGTTGCTTAATGGATTGTGGGAAGAAATGAACAAATACTACTTTCTTCTCTGATACTAGATCATTTTTAAAGTTGTTCAAAAATATGGTATTACCGTACTCGCTTGATTATTACCCCCAGGGCTCAATTAATCCCCTAGCCCCAACTTGGCCAAGGCTCTAATTAGTGCTAATTGACGCTTTCCACAGTGACTGCTTGCTATTTGTGCCTGTAGAAATGCCATTATTCTCCAATTTGTGCACCCTTGTCGACCACCTGTTGAAAGGATGACTAGGATTCTACATTTCAGGTAGTGGCAGTGGTTTGAAAGCTCTACTAAAAGCATTCTGTTTAAGTTAATTAATCAATCATTTCTACCAATGAACAACTCTAGGTGTCAAATTTTTTAGAAAAGCTCCATTTCCTACTTAAACTTCGACTTTGGCTAACCATGGGGAATGGGATAATTAAGGGAGTATGGTACTAGTTTGGAGTGTTGAGGTTTTTGTATGAACCTTCTGTTGAACTTTCACTACTGTATATCCTCCTTTAGATCTCACAATGATTGCTTTCAGTTTTTGCTACAGTGTAGCAATGTTTTTCCCTAACATTTCTGTAAAGGTTGTGTTTATTACTTTTAGTGGATGACAGAGTGCAGCTGTTTATTGCATATTGTGTAACAGTAGGTTCAGTAGATACATATTTCCCAATATTTTTTGACAAAATCATGCGCTCCACAACTGCCAATTTAAAGGCAATGTACGTACGTAGTAGGAGCATTTCAAACAGCAAGTTTACAATGAGATCGTCAAGTGATTGCTTTCAGACTGGATTAGACGTGCTACTGACGCTAGACATGGGGCAAAACATGTTACAGCATTTGGTGTGTCAATGGCTGATGTATTTTAGTATGATGTAGTCTTTGTTGGGAGACAGCATTTCTTCTTACGGTGTTTGTTTATTTAACAGTGGTGTTTATTGCTTTCTGCATTTGTTGTAGTGAAGCACTTAAATGGGTGGTTTTTAGATGAGGAAGTATGTATCTTGTAAGAAGGGGACATGTGCTTTGTTATTGGTGCAAGGACTGATGATCATGGTCTTTTCTAAGTGAAAGTTAAAGGAGCACTTCCACCCAGTTCTGCTTGCCTGTGCTTCCAATCTAGTTCATCCAGCAAAGGTTTACCATCTTTCTTGCTTTAGGACTACGATATCCAAGAAGAACACTGCTTAGATTTTAATTTAGGAATTTTTGGCCATCTTTTGCTTTTTGAGTGAAACAGTGGTGTAGATTTTTCATATATGTATATAACAATTGTGAATGTGCTTGAATTAGCTTGTTGTTTGGAAGATAAACAATTTCCTGTTTTTATTTAATCTTTATATATATTTGACTGTGTAGGACTTAATTAGCAAGGTGTTTCACGAGTTATGGTTTTCCAATTCCAAAGGCGGCTTATCTGATGCTGTGCTCAACACACGAGTGGAATCTATTCTTGAGACTGTATCGCTCTTTTGCTTCTATAGAGGGTGTGAATTGAAAGCACAGATTTGATTTAGGTGATAGCTGCTGATGATATGAATGGTGTTTGGTTTGAGGATCTGTTGCAAACTGTATGGTTATATTTTGCTACTGTATTAGTTTGTGTTTTGCACAGTTTGAATTGTCTGTATTGCTTGCTTAGTTGTTGAAAGCAGATGCAGAGTCAAAGTCAAATGCTGTGTTAAGTTGCTGCGAGGAAATTGTCAACTTGTTGGTACAGAAAATGATCGCAGTAGAAGAGACAGTTGGTGTGTGTGTGTGTGTGTGTGTGTGTGTGTGTGTGTGTGTGTGTGTGTGTGTGTGTGTGGTGGGTTGGTATTGGGTGGGTGGGTGACTGTTGGGGTTGGGGCTGAGTGTGTGGTAGGTGGGTAGCAAATTTTTGGGCCCCCTTTTCAATCAGCCGGATAACTGTTGACACTCGCATTATGGAACAACATTGGTGTCTTTGTAGGGCTGATTTGCTATTAGGCACTGTTACTTTTGTGTAAGCACGGTGTTCATGATCTGGTGGGTGTGTTTGTAGGGTTAGGAATCTGACATATGGCAATCTTTAGTGTACTATAGTGCCATGCTGCATGCAAACGCTTGTAGGATTTTGAAGGAACGTTTTCGTGTATAAGTTGTTAGATAGACGATACAGCTATGCAACTTCTGAATTTGTAAGAACAAGAACTGCTTTAATTTTTCGATGGCAATGTACCACTCTTGCATGACGGTGAAACCAGCTACACTGTCAAATGATGTCACATATTGATCTGTCAACACTAAGTGAATGCTAAAGGAAACACAATACAATGCAACTACTTGTCATTGACTTTTTTGAACTGCTACTCTTATTCTTATTTATAGTTGGGAGGTGATCAATGTCAATCATGCAGAAAGCCACTAAACTGATGTGTAGAGCAATGAAGACAATTATCTCTGATTATCAATCATGAGGCTCAACAGACCATTTGTTTGGTTGTTGCACACATATATCACATATTGCACGTATGAGGCATGCATGCAATAGAGGCATGCACATTAGGTGAACTCTCATTATATCAGTTGGAATTCTGAACATTGCTACAGTCATCGTGTATTGCTAACACAGCATATGGTCTTTTCTTTGGGAACTAATGTTTTAGAAGACAGTAATAGTCAAATGTACGTGACAAGAAGAGCTGGGAGGCTATGGCCATAACGGTCAGGTTGACCATGATTTGTCCATTTAACGTTTTGGGATGCATGATTGTCTGTTTCGCCAACACTGTAAATGTACTGTCTAATGCAACTTGTACTCTCTGGATGTTGCATTTATTGTTGCAGTTTGTGATGGTGTCAACTCAGCAGCTGGCAGAAAGTTACAAGCTTGTAGCGAGACTCTCTATATATTTGCTAAGTGTGTACCTCAGTTTCTTGTGAGGCATACGTCACATTTACTGCCATATCTGAGTGAGAAGGGAACGGTAAGCTTGTTAGGTACCAAGTGTAAGTAGACATGATGCATAGGTGAGACGGTTTTATTGTATGGGGTTATGTTGTACATCTATTACACGTATACGGAGATATGTTATAACAAGTGGCAAGCACCTGATTAAGTTTATTTTGGCTATAAATCTACTTTCATTTGTTTGTATTACAATACCCCATGATTGTCATTGTGCATGTAGAATGAGCATGTATCACTGCCTTCTACATAGCATTATTTGCTCAATGTCTGTGCTGGTAGTTTTTGATCAGTGAGGTTAAAATAAGAAAGATTGAATGAAATCTGAAACAAGTTGCATTTACATTGTTATAAGTCTACCTGTGCTTTGCTGCTTTTAATGCTAATGTTATGTGCAGTTAATGCAATGAAGAAACAGATTATGAGAAAATGAAGGCTTAGAGCAAGCTCATTGCTTACAGCTTTTTTTGCTCTGTGATATAGAAAGGCTGCCATTGTTGATATCTATGTTTATGCTTATTGTAAGTGTTTGAAAATCATTTATAAGTCATAGCAGACAGTAACAGTAAGGAATTAGTTACCTCAGTAATTCAACGTTTATTTGTTACATTAATGTCCAAGTTTTACCTAAAGTGAGTAAGTATTTAAGTACGTTGCAAAGCAAAGGAGGCTATAGTACCTTGATGTTACAGAAACAGACAATCTGTTGACAATTGTTTGAAAGGTGACAGCAGAAGTGTGCTGTCAGTTCATTTCTTTAGAACGAGAGCACTTCACAAGTTATGCTGTAAAGTGTTATGGTGCACTTTGTATTGTTTAGTTTTACCACATGGCTATAATGAGGTTCTGTAGCTGACATATGATGGGTCAATGCTTGCTGCTGATCAGTTACTTAAAGGAAATTATGCATAAGTTTAACATTTTGTTTTGTTCCTGTCACATGTCAACAACAATATTCTTGTTTGTTCTTGTCACATGTCAGGAACAATGTTCTTGTTTGTATCCACTTTCCTTATTTGTAGTCGTCTAGTTTGTGTTTGTCTGTTTGCCTTTAGTCATTTGGGAATTCTCAGTGAGGGAGATGACATATTGAAGGGATAATGAAATAATCATTCAAAGGTTTTCCTTGGATTTGAGGAAGTTTTGAATAGGAAGATACAACTAACTATTACATCCCTAAGTGGCCGACCCCAACAAACAAGCATCATCCCCAACAAAACAAAACCCCAATTATTCTACATATGTAGTCAAATCCCACACGTCAAACTCAGTTTTTAGCAAATATCTACGAATTATCATTCTAGCATTTTGTTGCCGCAATCAAACAGAGAGCTGTTGCAAAAGGTTGGAGAACGCTTGCTGTAAATCGATGCCATTATAGGTTGTAGTTTTGGCTGCAGTAGTTCTCAACGTCTGAAAACTTGCTTGAGTTCAAAGCCAAAACATTCCAACGCCAGAGGGTAGAACAGTCCTCCACGTTTTAATACCGATTGCTCGTGTTTGTAATTATTTTCTAATTCTCCTGTCCTTGCAGCAGCTTCAGCCGTTTCTGCAGGTTCACATACGTACTTACCTTGGACAGTGTTAAACTGTCAAAGAAAGCAGGCCTGCCATCAACAAAGTCTGGATGAAAATGTCACCAGGACGAGCCTTAGAGTTACTAGAACATCTGTTCTCTCCTGGCTGCTTTGTTGTCTATCAATAAGGCATGCTAAATAATGTCACATAGAGCATTATGACGTCTGTTAAGACCTGAATCGTAAACATAACCCAGTAAATGGTCTCCATGAGGGTTGATGATACTGCCACAAACACATCTGAGCGAGTCAAGAGAATCCGGAAACAGAGGAATGCCAAGCCAAATCCTGATGGCAATAATGAACTCATGTTGAAGCATGGATAGGCCAAGATTTTGGTTTGGGACTGCCCTAAGCCATGCTCCAGCATAAGCGGAAGAGATTGTATTAAGCCTTGCTCTATCTCTCACACTGCTCATGTCCTTGAGGGATTGAAACTGAATGACATCCAGCTGTGACTTGAAGTAAAAGAGCAGGCTCATCAGTGCCTATATGATTTCAAGTTTTCAAATCTTTCTCTTTTGCTAATTTTACCTGGCAAGGTCAAAGTTTGAGAAAAAGAGCTTTGAGTGGTACACAAATTTATCGAATCCAAAGTGGAAACATTTCTAGAACTTCTTGCCTCTAACAAACGCTGAACCAGGTCACGTGTAACGTTGCAACTGCCTAGAAAAGCAGCTGATGATGATTTCAAGGCACTTCGTAAACCTAAACCTCCAAATCATATATGCAGAGTTGCTTGCATCCAAGCTGGATCCGAAATAGACAAATTGGTTATTTGACATAGTGAATGTCTCATGCCAGAATCAAAACGAGGAAGCTGTTCAATAATAAAGTGACCAGGAATGGTTCGAAGTAGGTAGTTTAATTTGCAAACGCTTAGACAACTCCGTAGTAAGTGGATTGCTACCTGCGAATTCTCCAATTCTGGTAATATACTTTGAGCTTCTGAAACCTTATCCACACGATTACCAAAATACTTGATAAAGAAATTCTCTAGACCAACAATGGGAGATCCCAATAGTTCAGCACCATAAACAGAAGTGTGAATTCATCTGACATCCGAATCAATTTCAGGAAAAGTTTGATTTCCAGAAGGCCAAAATATCTCGCATTTTTTAGATTTAGAGACAGACCAGAACTTGGGCTTTTGACATCAAGGATTGCAACAACTTTGAAATAGACTTTCTAGTACCAATAAATGTACCATCATCAAGATACCATCAAGAAAGATGTAAGCCTTCAAGTAAACTAATCTCGTCTATGAGCTCTAGAATGACTAGTGAGAAAAGCATGAGACCCAAAGGGTCACCCTGTTGTACTCCAGCCGTGGATGAAATTCGATGAGAGCCAAAGCGTAGTTCACCAACAGATTGATATGTCCACCTTACCCAAGCCACAAAATCTGGAAACTCTCAATGAAGACGGTGGAGAAATACCTCTCGATGACACTCATTAAAGCATTTTTATGTCTTTTAAAGAATCACAACTCTTTAATATGACCATACTCTTCAATGTAGGAGCGTATAGAATGAACAGCAGCTTCTAATCCACCTTTAACTCCCACTCCGACTTGACCGTAAGGAAGCAATACGTCAGGTAACCTTGACTTTATGGCAGAGCAACGGACACGGCTAACTAGTCTTCGCAGGACCTCACCTATGGTAATTGAGCGAACACCACCAGACATTTTTCGAAGAGCTTCTACAGGTGCACCTATCAACCAAGGAGCAATATCAACATGTAAGTTTCCAGACAAGCTCTTAGATACTAATCTTGTCAGATTTTCCAAACAAAGCTGTGCATCAGGAGAAATGGTACGTGAGGATAGCATCAATGAGGTGCTGAGCCCATAATCTAGAAGCTCCTGGACTTGAACCGTTTGGAAACATTTTAAGAGCAGCAAGAATAGCAGCAGAATCAACAAACAAAGATGGTGTGATGTCATCAGAAAGAGAGGGGAGATTGTGGATTGGATGACGACCAACCAACTCTTGAAAACCCTCATCATCTAAAGACGCACATCCCAATGAACCCAAAGAGCACAAAGCAAGACTATAGCGACCTTCCTTGGCTAAATTCGGTGCACAATTTGAGTGATTCTGTGTTGTGCTCAAAGTTATGATATTTAGGATTAGCATCACACCTGGCTTCCTCCCATAATGCATGCAGTGAGAGCTTCTTTCTGCCAATGGCGTAAACGAGATGTGTAACAAAGAGTGGATGACAAATCTCTTTTTCCTTCCTCTTCGATGTGGCAACCGAAGAACAGCCTTAGCAAATAGAAAAAAGCGAGCAAAACCACCTATACCATCAGAACAAGCATGGCGAAGTTCCCATAGCCAATACTTGTGTTAGAAGAGGGCGAACAGATCTTGGAATATGGGAAACAGTGTCAACATGAAGTGTCATTATTTTATTCATAATTGCTGAAAAGATGGTGGATTCATTATCTACAGGTGAAACAAGAGTAGCAGCAGCTCTGATCCCCTCTAGAACAAGGTCGGAACACGAACTAACTCCAACAGTTTGTGATGTAATAAATTGTTGCATAGCACAGATTGTCCGTCTGTGAATGTGTAGGTAAAGATTGAAGTTGTGACACAGATGGACACTGAACACAACCTTTCATCTCGATCCATAAAGATAAATGTGGATCCATCATCACACTCCTACATCTATGTCGACCTGGACCCAAGGAACGTCGACAAACAGAAAAATGTTTGTCATAAGAAAACCCACATTCTGCACAGAGGCGATGATGATGAAAGTTTAAGAAGTCCACATTCGGGAATTGACGACGAACAATATGACTCGTAATATATATGTTGAAATAAGCCTACCGTATCTCTTATGACTAATGGACAGAGAAGAGAAGCCAATTTTCATTGAAAGGTGTCGTTGTCATCATCCAAAACTGGTGACTTGTTGTCGTCGTCGTCATTGCCATCATCTTCCCCTGCCCTCTTCTCTTCTGTAGAATCAGAGCCTGAGAAGTCTGAGATCAACTCACTTATCTAAACTGACCAATAGATGACAGCAAGTAGTCGAAATACACCGAAGAAGAAGAAAAAAGGTTGCGTAGTTCAGATACCGTAGTATCTATTTGAAATACCATTGCCATTGGATATGATCTTTTAGGAAGCTCAAGAAAAGATGTTACAGCGTACAGTAAAATTTGAGATTAAGACGTCAATGAACAATTGATGACCCAAACAAAGAAAACTGGTAGGTTGACAGCGTCTAGAAGAGTGACTTTGGAATCAGCATCTTGCCATTTGGCATACAGTACTGGTCAAAAAGGATTACTCAAATCAACATGTTACACACATGGCATGTAAAATTACAATTATCTTAACAAAATTAGTGTTATATTGATTCAGTATTTTGTGCAACCTTCTCTAGCGTCTATGACATTGTTTACTCTTTTAATTATGCTATCAACAAGGGTTTGTGTTCTTTCTTGTGGCACATTATTCCACGCTGTCTTCAAGCATTGCCACAGCTCTGACATGTTCCGTGGCAACTGCTGCTGAACAACACACGCAAGGTAATGCCATATGTGCTCAATTCGATTAAGATCCGGTGATTGAGCTGGCCAGGGACTACGAGAGCTGTAGCCATTGTGCTGGAGCAATTTTTGAACACCCTTTGCCCGGTGAGCGGGAGCATTGTTATGCCTAAGTGTGACGTCACCATGACCTAGTTCAAACTTGTAGATTGTTGGAACTAGCTCATTTTTAAGAATGCGTATGTACTTTTCAGCGTTTAACCGCTCGTTGACGCAATGTGACCAATACAATTCCTCATCATTCAGCCCCACAGCATAATACTACCTCCACCTTGTGCTACCGTCTGCACTACACAATCATCTGACAGCTGCTCTGTTGCTCTTCTTCTTATCCATACGCGACTGCTAGTACGGAACAACTCAAATTTGCTTCAATTAGTCTAGATTATGCGTGGCCAATTGTCAGTTGTCCAGTTCTGTTGTTCTGTGCAAATGCAAGGCGGCGAACGCGATGCTTAGTTGTAAGGTATGGCTTCCATCTAGCAACGCAGCCGAACAATCCAACTTCTCGGAGACGCCTTTTAACAGTAGAGATGGAAATGTTTGCTCCATTGGCCTGCAAAATTTTGGACCTAGCCAAGGGTGCAGTTAATAGTCGGTTAGAAAGCGACATTCGGATCAGCTGGCAATCGTCTCATGGAAGTCATGCGAGGTCTCTCAGGAATTCTTTTGGTTTCTGTATTTTCAGCTTCCCATTGCCTTCTCGTTATGTTGGAAACTGTTTTCTGGCTACAGCCAACTTGTTCAGCTATTTGCCTTCAACTTTAACTGTCTTCCCACAGCGTGACGATTTACTGCGATTCTCAGTTGACGTTTTATCTTTCCTGACCATTCCGCTCTGAGATAGTTCCTAGGCAATTTGCAATGCAGCAGCACAAAATTTGCTCAAATCAGTGAAGAAATTTTCAACTGAATGCTAGGTAGCTTAGTGGACAAAGTGTAGCAACTGGGCAGGAAAAAACACTATCTCTGCCAAACGAAAATAGCTACTCTAATATCTAAAATTGTATTGCTCATATAGCGTTGCTAATCGTAACATTCAAAATTCTGCAGTTTTCTCTGCAAACAAAAATATACGAAAGTACAGCATACGTGTAATTGATTAGTTTTAATACCACAAACATGTCTGTGGGAATAGTGATGTCAAATTATTGAATTACTGTAGATCAATATATATATATTTATATATATATATGTATGTATGTATGTATGTATGTATGTATGTATGTAGGTATTCTTATTTCAATATTTATTCTTTCAAAGAGCGTCCTTACAAGACAACGCCAGTCTGTCTAGAATCAGGCTAGAATTAAACAACCACAAAGCTGATATATATATATATATATATATATATATATATATATATATATATATATATATATATATATATATATTATTTTTTCTGATGTCCAAGCCATTTTTATTTAGAATAATAAGAGGTAATTAAGCTACATCAAACGAATATACAGTACCGGCAATAAGTAACCTAACATTTTTATCGTATTGCGTATCGTATCGTATTGCGTATCATAGCGTATCGTATATCCTATTGCGTATCATATATGGTACCATCTGGTATCTTATCTTAATTGTATCATATATCATATTACGTATTGTATATCCTATGGATGGTATCTTATCTTAATTGTATGGTATCATCTTTTATCTTATCCTATTCTACATGGTATCTTTTATCGTATCGTATGATATCCTATCGTATGGTATCGTATCCTATCGTATCGCTGTCAGCTTACTTATTGCCGGTACTGTATATATATATATATATATATATATATATATATATATATATATATATATATATATATATATATATATATATATATATATAGTCATGTTTAGCAACTCCATATTGAAAAAGTTTGTGTGTTAGTCTCTTTGTTATGTCAATGCCTACATTGCTTGTTTGTCTGAAAATTTGATTATTTTGACATCATCTAGAGCCAAGCTGTGTACAAAGTTTTTCAGATGTTGACAGAAATGATTTTGTTAAGAATTTGTACTGGTCTGAGTCAATTTTAAACAGCTTTTTTCACACAAATCCAGGATACATGTAGTGCCGATTTCTTGTTTGAAAATTGCTTAGTGAGGCAAACAAGAAAAGGTCAACTTTTGTTGAATGTCACAAGTACTTTAGGCTGATTTCTTCTGATCACAACCATGTTTGTGATCATTTCTTTAGGGCAGTTGTATGATAACAATAATCTTAACCAGGTTGTTATGTTTTGGCAAGTTGGCAGTGAAATAATCTTTGCAATGACCAGAAAGTAGGTGTTGACTTGAGTTGTCACAAGAGGGACTAATACAAGGCATGTGCATACATTAATATTAGTACACAAACAAGGCTAGTAGAGTAATAACATATATATCTTGTTCCACAGAAAGGAATAATTTTGCTTAGTCGTGAAAAATTTGTAGTGATCTCTGGTGTTGTCAATTGCTGTGTTACAGTCTCATAAAATATTTTGATGTGCTTATGGTTAACCGTTGTAGAGTCTTGTGGATTCAACAATTGTCCATTTTACTGCGTTAACTTTGGAGCTAGTTGTACCATTAATGGAGTCTCCAAGTGGCAAATTCCTGGCTGGACTAGAAGAATCTCTTTTGCAGATCATGATGAGCAGAGGGCCTTCAGTAAGCACTAATTGTGTTTGTTTATATTTCGTATTGTGACAATGTCAATGTTGTTGTGTGTATCGTACTTATTACTGTAAGTATCCATCTCTATATATATAAAGGAGAGCTGCCTGTCTGTCTGTCTGTCTGTGTGTAAATCAGGATCTCCAAGAAGGGCAAGTCTGATCTCCACCGAATTTGGCTCGTGCACGCCGAATCCATCCATGTCGAAAAATGGGATTGCCGTCATCTTCCATACTTCTCCTGCGACGACGCGATTTTCTATCGATGGAACCTGCCTTGAACCTGTCTCTGCTCGCGCACAAATATCTTCGTAACGGCCCATTGGATCTGCACCGAATTTAAACTGCACGTTTCTGACGTCAGACAGTACGCACGGAGCATGTCGTTTATTGCGGGCGACGTGGGGAAAGAGAAGCTATTTTTGCTTATATCTGGGTCTTGAAAAAACGCCCACGGTCGTTTGCCCATCTACTCCCGTCGAAGAGTTGCCACATTTGATACACCTGTTCTCCGCAATGCCAGCAACGTCTTCGAAGTGACGATGTTCAACGGAACTGTCAAAATGGCGAGAGTCACTGTGATTCGTGATTTGGTATTTATACGGTGAAGAGATTATTCGGGTGAGTATGTAACTGCACGTGACTGGTACACGGGGAGTATGTCGATTTCTACCGAAAAAATGCAAGAAGAGCAAGATTCGAAGGCATTCAGCATGCGTGTCAAGCCATATACGGGTGAGGAGTACCTGCACGTGACTTCCAAGATCTTGCTGCCCGGATGGGATACTCGATCCCTTCTAATTTCTCAGAACGGGATATAATTGAAAGGGATATACAATTGAACGGGATATATATACACTGAACAAAATTCTCTGTCTGGTTTCTAATTCTTCAGAACGGAGTCAAAATGCATGTGAACATACTTAATTACCTGTGAATGAGATATACTTCATGAATGGCATACAACGATAAATTAATTTACTAACAACTAATAATGTAATCTGCCCGTGCAGAGAACGGGATGGTGAGCTAGTTATTTTTTTATATAAAAACTGCAATGGCATAACTAACAAACAACTTTGTGCTATTTAGTTGGTTGCCAGCAGTACGAAGTGTTTGGATGTGATTGTTAACAATGTAACCAAGAACTACCTGTTGGTGGAGCAATACTTTCGACAGCTACTAGGTAGTACTGAATTACATATGGTTGAAATTTACTGGTGTTGTTGTCTTTAACTGCTCTGGATCTTACAGACTTCATTCAGAAATGTAGAGCGGAAGGAACTGTTACTGCTAAGAAGAGTGATGTTTGTCGTTCATTGTATGTACTGGGACTGCTTTGTAAACACTTTGATCCAATGAACATGCCCACTTTCAAAAGGAATGTAAGCAGTATAACTCGTAAAATAGATTTACAGTAGCTGTTCAACGTCAGTTACATTCAGTACATGACTTAAATTAAATATCTAATTGATATCTTGTTACTACATGTTGCTGTGCGTCACCAATATCAATTGTGTAGGTAAGACAATTTTAATTTACCAGGCCTAAGAAATGTGTTGGGTAGGGTTTTATTTCTTACTATTAACAATGCAGGAAACTTGTAACATTCAAATTTGGTACTTGCTATGAATTTATTATTGTTATTATTATTATTATTATTATGTGTGTGTGTCGTTATGCCCCTCGATGATGGGCAAGTGAGGTCTTCACCCCATCTGGGCGCCCACCAACTTGGCAGGTAAGCCCAGCAGGGTACATGTGTCTGTGTAGTTCACACGGCAATCAATGACTAGCCAATTCGATATAGATTACAGGCATTATGGTGACCGCAAACTCGGTACAGCATGCCTAGTGGATATCAATGACCACCAGGAAAGCACTGAATGTCATCGTCAACGGACCATTCACCAAGCTCCAGGTGGATTGTAGCACTGGCCCTAAGCCTCCACGTAGCACATGGAGGCCCTGTCTCTAGAGGCAGGGGGAGCTATCTCCGCAACTGACCTTACAGTCAACGTCAAATGACGTGGAGGGTTTGACATTTGTCCACACATTTTTGTGTGCGTGTGTGTGCGTGCTTGTGTGCGCGTGCGCATGCATGTGCATGTGTGTGTGTGTGTGTGTGTGTGTGTGTGTGTGTGTGTGTGTGTGTGTGTGTGTGTGTGTGTGTGTGTAAAATATAGATTGTTGTGGAATTTGTTTGCCACACACCATCTGTACAGTGTTGCTATGACTTTATGATAGTAGCATACAACATGTGATTGTTAATCTTTTGTATGACATGAGTGAGTACTGCACAATGGTTTAATTCTTCAAGATAGTTGTTGAACATATGTAACAGTGTTATGGTGCTGTTTTAGAGCCACAAGACCAGAGACAGTGTTTATCATCTGTTGATGCAATTCACTGAAGAAGCTGACGGAGCTGTGCAAGTAAAGGCTCTTTCTGGCTTAGGTACAGTCTATGAATAGTACATGTAATGTTTGCACGATACTAGTACCATACTTCCTGACAGAAATATAAACTGTTTGTTGCAAATCTTAACATTTACGAATCTAGTTTATCCAAATTGATTAAGCAAGTGCAAGAACAAGCTTATGATGAGACAAGTATGGACTGATCAGATACTGTCTCTTATAACTAAATTCATCAATGACTTTAGCAAAACTCTGCATAGACGTAGCAGCTTTTGCCAACACCTCAATGTCTAAATATTTTTAAAAGTTTTAATTACCCTATTTTTTGAGTAAATGCTGCGGCATATTTGGCTCCTACGTACTTGCACTTGCAGACACAGCATTTAAACAATGGTAGTGTTCATTTAAGGGCAGCATTTATCTATTCGCAGCTATGTAGCATTTAGGGTGTCATGCTTTGAGACAGTTAAGTGGGAAAGTTATCCAGAAAAATCTGTTCTCAAGTGTTTGAACTAAATACAGGAGGGCACTGCTTATCTGGACAGCTTAGGACCGAGGATGTTCAGATAAATGATTTTCCTTGATAAACGACATGAAGCGCTGTCACTACAAGTGGCTACCATTGTAGGTGTAGCAGATAGATACCTGCAGTTGTCATAGCAAGGCTGGGAAAGTTGCTTCCATTGTCAGCTCTATGCAAGAATTCACTAATTTGTTTGCACATTATTTTATTTTGTGAGTTGGATCTTTACACTATTGATTTTGTGGCCATTAATGACCATGTGATGGGGATGAGTTGTTTAGATAACTGGCATGTCCAGATAAGTAGTGTCTAGATAAGTGGCATTCTGCTGTATAAGTCTTACTGTAGTTATAACAACCATTGCACACAAAGATATCTAAATGATCCAGTTCAAAGCCAGCCAAGGCTAGGTGGACTATTCTTAAGTCATTGTATTTCTTAGTTGAGCTAGCAAATGTTTATCTAAATGAAGTGTGGCGCCTACATGTATTCAAGAGCAGTGTTTTCTTTTAACACTTTGTTGTAAGTGCAGTGTATGTTAAGCAAGGTGCCATTTATTTGAGGACAGTACTTAATCAGAGAAGTAGGTAATTGACTAATACTTGTTTGTACATTCATGCGTACATGGAAAAGTTTTGCTGTATTATGTGTTTGTCAGCTTCAAGTAACAGGTTCTGTGTGCAATGTTATACTTCTGTTCTTTGATTTTAGTATGTAGCTCTGATACTTTTATTAACTACAATGTGGCTTCTATCGGTGTAGGCTTTCTTTGTAGACGCTACCCTGAGTTGATGGCTGAGAAGGCCTTCCAAAATCTCTATTCTTGTATCCTTAAACGTCCAGATATTCCTAAACTGCAGTGTCAAGTGATGGAGAATCTGCATGAATACTTTGAAGAGCAAGTTGGCATAAGTGTGGAGGTTGAAGGCTTTGGTGATGGTAGTGAAGGAAAATCCATGAGGACAAAAGAGAAAGAGAACAAAGTCAAAACTGTTGACAGAGGTGACACCAAGTCAGGGTTAGTGCAACATATGTTATGTGTAACGTACAGTTGATTTCATTGCATGTAAAATAACAAGCTGATAGATGAAGGCAGTCAGCAAATGTTTGTTCAAGTACTTCTAAATTTTAATTGTGTTTCTGTGCTTGTTGGTGGTTATCCACCAGTGTTTACCACAGGGTTGTAGCTAGGGCTGCAGCCCAACTGTCACAGGCTGCATCATTGTTTTGTCCACGCTCTTTGGCGGTTGTAGGGATTTCTGAGTCTAAAGCACAGTTACTGAAGAAATATGCACAAATGTGCTTGTGTACAATTTAGGTGACCTCATTCTCTAATTTTACGAATCAGGTAGAGCCTACAGCATTCAGTCATGCATTGCGTGTTTCCTTGTCAGCACAGACTGTATAAAACATGACAGATGGACGACATTCAATCATCAAAACACCTTCCCAACCATCAATATGATGGTAAAAATGGTTTTAGCTAGAACCCTGGTATACCGTTAATAAGAGAGCTTGCCTGATTGGAGTTAGGAAGGGTGAATTTCAGAATTGGAAAAAGTTAATATTTACTTTTAAAAATTCAGTTGTTATAAATATGGTTTGTATTGTCTATAGAGGATTGGAGTATTTTTATTCTATGTCTGTGATTATTTCTATCCAGTCTGCAGTAGCGGGTGATTGGTTTCATTGAACTGCATGCTACTTAGGTACAGTGCACTTCCTTTTATTTTGATTCTATGTTTAACACTTTCATGTCTCTGGTGACATATTTGTACTAACACTATTATCACTAGTAATTGAAGCTGTGTTTACACCATCGCTTCTACAGCTATGAGCCTTCAATGTCCTGAACACCGCGTACGCTAGGAAGAGTAATTGTTGCGAAGAATTACGAATATACACGCTATTTTCTTTCTAGACGTGCTACTTGTAAAATGTATTTAGTATCTTACATAGCGACTGTCGTTTCGCGTAACCGCAAAGTTCGTAAATAGTCTGTAGTCAATAGTCTGTAGTCGTAAGTAGAGTAATCATATACGGGACATAATAAATCTCTTCTTATGTAATATTAGATTCCCGTATAAATATCGTAAAACCAAGAAAGCGATCGATTTTGGGTCAGCAGTTGCAGACAGGTGAGTTCTGTTGTTTATTTCCGACAGGTCCTAGCAATCGCAAACATGAATTACACTGTTCTGGTGAGAAAACTCCCTCAAGGAAGTTTCGCGCCTACGGTTGGCTGTTCGTCCATTGTCTTTGGTTGCCACGTACGACATAAAGGAAATAAATTCGTGATTGGGCCACACTAAGGAGGCGTGGCACATTCCTGTAGCGTGACAGACGTAGCCAGCCAGACAGCCAGCCAGACACATAGTCCCCAGACCGAAAGTCGATTTAGCCCTATACGTTTAGAGTACGCTACTCGCCAAGTCTCGTGACTTTTTACAAAGTCCCTTTTCTTAGAGGCTCATAGCTGAATAAAGCAAGATTCTGAATGCAAGTCGTCTTGAACAGTCAGGGTACAACAGTGAGTATGATACTCTTTGGTGTTACAAGGTTTGAGCACAGCTGTTCGTTTAGTGGTCGTCTGTAAATGTCAACAGATTTTCAGAACGTAAATTTTACAAAGTAGAGGACACCAACACCCACCTTCATGTAATCTGTAACAGAAGAAAGTATTGAAGACACAATGTGAACATTCAAAATACAAGGTCAAAAGGCCAGTAGTCATTGAATGAACACAACATACAGCCAATTAAGTAGTTTATGATACATATTGATGTGCAACCAAACCAATCTTGTTTATGGTATAGTATTGTCGTTTAGCGTTTGTGAGAGTGCAGCACCACAGATGAACAAAAGCAGAAAAGAGTCTATAGAGTTTTGATATATTCTAACCCTAATGTACCGGTATCAGCCTTCTGGCCACAGTATCAAACAGCATCATATGTTTTGCTGTTGTGGAGTGATGAGAACATTTATCAGAGTGCCACAAAGCTGAACTCTTAAATGCACATTCCGGAGAAGTGTGCAGTTTCTAGTGCACAGCGTAGTGCGGAACCGAAACAGTGAGGTCTAGTGATTAAGGGTGTTTGCAAAAGTGTTCCTGCATAGGGATGAGTGTGTCAAAAACTGTTAGAAGACGATCGATGACAGCGTCCATTGCCTTCAATGCTAAAGAATCTCTCAAAATGCCGATTCTCTCGAATGTTGACGGATGGAGATAAATCACACAAAAAGAAAGTCAGTCTCCAGATGATCTGAAAGAGATGGTGATGATGGACTGAGTTGTCAATTTTGACAAATCTCAATTTGTCTGAAAGTAGCATGGCGGTTTCCACTGTGCTTGGAGTAATGGAAACAACAGAGACGATTTCCAGGAATGTGATTGCATCAGTAAAGCTCACTTGATCTAATCGTGCATCAAAAAAATTTTCCACTTGGCAGACGAAATTCTTGAAACTACCCTTGTCCTTTTTTAAGTTGTGAAATGTCCTTAACATACATCTGTCGGGTTTGCTCTGAGTTAGTGCCCAGATACCCAACTTGGTCAGTATAAATATGCATTTCCCATTACCCAGCAAGGGCAGAGCCAGTAGTGTGTCTTTGTACAGATTAGGCTCTTTTGCTACTTTACACCTCTGCAGTTTTGTGGTGATTTTTGGGTTTACAAGTGTGATGAAGTCCTGAACCTAAACCTGAACTTCAACCATACGTACTATGGGTTAGGTCATGCAGAATTGAAAGCCAACTTCGACGGTCTTCAGCAAGCTCTACACTACTTACCAATCATTGTTGCGCTCCATGAGCTGGACTCTTTTGGTTGAGAAGTTTACTACATAATTTGATTGTCTTTTTGTTCTAACATGGTTGATGGTCTTTGTTGATGGTCTTTGTTCTAACATGGCCTAACCACTGTGTACCTTCTGTCTTCGTATCTGTAACTCTATTGGGTCTTGCTGTAGCTATGCCACTTTATCATTCGTAGGATTGTTCTTATGCATCTCATGTGAATACACCTCAGCTTTCGAATATTTAACAAAGGGGGACTGCGATAAGAGCCAAGTCATCTGCATACATTGGTGATCTAATCTCACTGTGGTCATGTGCTTGAGATCAATAGTTTATGTATAAGAATCTTCAGTGTTAGTCCAGTACTCAATTTGTATACCACTTCACCCCCATTGACCGAGAAAGGACTTCACAAATGATTCTTATCTGTGTAGATTTTGAAAAGAACAGGGGGCAAGCAGCAACTTTGCCCTTCTGTGGTTCCAATGAATCTGTCATACTTGCCACTTCTGGTTGTCACTATACATCTTGTATTATCATAGATATTAATAATCAATTTGCATCCTTAACATCATACTCTCCTAGCAGTTAAAAGAGGGCGTGTCTGGGAACTGAATGAAATGCCTTTAATAGATCAACAAAACGAAGATGTGCACTTGATTTGTGTTTCAGGTCCTTTGCAATGACTTGTCTCACTACCCAAATCTGATCTATTCTACCTCTACCAGGCCAAAACCACACTGTTCCTCTAGCAGACAAGGTTCCACTCTTTTTAAGACGTTTCAACAAAACATTTGCTTAGTTGTCACACATTTGTCTATTATTGGAACCAAGACAGCATCCTTCCATGTCTGGGGAATTGTGCCAGAAATTTAACATGACCAACTGACTTCAATCAGTCATGCAAGGAACTCAGGTGCACTGTTCTTCAGAAATTTGACAGCTATTCCATCATCCCCTGTTGCTTTCCTACTTATGTTTCTTGACAGCTGCCTGAATTTCTCATTGCTTAGTGATTCTTCAGGTAGTATGCTGCATGGAGATGGAAATTCATATGTTATATTGATTGTCTGTTCTTCTTTCAACACATTCAAAGTGTCTTTTTCATCAAATCAGCTTTGCTTTTTCTGCAAGTAAATTTTGATCGTTTTCATCTAACAAAGTGTCAACTGGTTGAATAGTAATCGTGTCAAATGAAAGTATTTTAATCTATATACATATATAAAAGAGAGCTGTGTGTGTGTGTGTGTGTGTGTGTGTGTGTGTGTGTGTGTGTGTGTGTGTGTGTGTGTGTGTGTGTGTGTGTGTGTGTGTGTGTGTCTTTCTTTCTGGTCCCGGATGTGGTATGGTGGCACCCAGAGTTTGAATTGCTCTGCAGTTGTCTACCTTATTCGGTTGACTCTCGTTCTGACAACTGATATTTTCTATCTTATCAAGTCTGTTAGAGTAGAGAACAACGCCAGGAAGTAAGAACCGGAATGGGTTGAGACCAGGACGCTGCGCAATGGAGTCACTTGACACGTCTCATTTCTTTGCGGAGGCCTTGCAAACTTTCCAGGATTCACCCACTGCACAAAGAACGAAGTCAAAGACGAGAAAGACCTACAGTCAGTGGTTTATGGCATCATGGAATGTCAGATTGCTTGTTGACATTGAAGACAATTGATACTGCCTGGTTAGTCATTGAGGCAGGTCATGCAGACCGTCTGTCTGTAGGAGCGTATCTCTAAAACGACAAGTCTCAGCAGCGCCACTGAATGTTGGTCGCACACGCTGAATCTATGGAGCTCAACAGCAAGGCTGTCGTCGTCTTCCGAACTTTTCTCTGGAACAGCACATTGGATCTCCACCAAATTTAAAATGCCCATTTCAGACCCTGAACAGTTCACACAGACTGTGTCGTTTATTGCCGGCAATGTCAAAAACGGCAAGATATTTTGTAGGGTATTCGGGTCTTTAAACATACACATACCTTTGTTTTCCCCATTTATGCATGTCGAATAGCTGCCACTTTCGCTACACCTGTTTCCTGCATCGTCTTCAAAGTGACAATGTCTAAGGGGACTGTCAAAATGGCTGTGAGACAAGACATGATTTGGCAAATGTACAGGGAACCGATTATACAGGTGAGTAAGTAACTGCACTTGACTTCCAAGTTTATGCTGTCCGGACATATATCTCTGAACGGGAAACTCGCAGCAGGACACTCGGTTACATTTTCATTGTCTTCAATGGGATACTAACTAACAATCCTTAATCTAATCAGCCCGGGCAAAGAACAGATCTTATCTAGTCTTCCTATCATGCCTGTGATGTTTTAGATCTCTCTCTATATTCTTCTGTTCTTCTATGCAACCATTCTTGTTTGTCCTATTTCACAGCTGCTTTAACCAGATGATGTAAACAGGTGTACGTGTCTCTAATTTCCTTTTTATGCTGAGCTCTCATTCATGCAACATATGGCTCATGTTTCTCTTTAATCAATTTCAGAGTACACTTTGTAATCCAATTGTTTTCGTAGTTGAAGCTGAAGATAGATGCTTTTTACAGCACTATTTACTGCTACTTGAAATTCATTCCATCTACCTGCAACGTCAACTGCAGATCTCTGACTGAATCAAGTTGCAAGGCTCTTTTGATATGACATCAATATAGATGACTCTTTCAAGGCATCACAATTCACTCCTGACATTTGAAGTCTGTGTTAAGCCGTGTGCACACTAGACTAGGCTCGAATTTCCAGCCGGTTGTCTCCCCCTATGAGGAGAAAGTCCGGCTGGAGACATTCGCCACTCGAAGGAACCGCTGACTTTCTATCCTCTAATCAGGATCTTACACGTTAGGTTTGTGTTTGTGCATGCATGTGCAGCCACAATAACTGATGATAGCAATGCACGTCACTATTTGCTTTCTGCTAATGCAATTTGTAACTGAGAGACTGTCACAAGTAACTGCGTCCTTAGCACGCACTCAGCCGGTCTTGCTGTTATAGCTAGTCGATCTATTTCAAGAATGACTGGCTAGTCCTAAATGCCAGTCAATGACCAAAAATGTAACACAATACAAGTTCCCGGATGTATATACTACATCCTTCTCCCCCTGACTATGTGACTGATATTAACAATTAAGAGGTATGCAGTACAACACAATAGTCTAATCTACTAAAATTCAGTCTGTCTGGTGCCTTTCTCCTTCTGCTGGAACGGCGGACTGGAGTCATCCCTTTGTTGGCACCTAGATTTGATGCTCCAAGTCTTCTGGTCCTGTGCTAATCTCCGGCGATGATACCATCACGTCATGTTCTATTTGTTTGTCAACTCCATCTTGTTGTTCTGGGAAGTCTGGTGTGACATCCCACTGTTCGGGTTCTCCCAGCGATACCAGTACCATTGTTCTTGAACATTGTTTATCCAGTGGATGTAGTGGTTCCACCAGTAGGTCTTCTGGTTCACCTCTTTCATGTCTTTCTGATTGTAAGGTTTTCCGAATCTGGTCCAAATGTCGTTTGACTACCCTCCCATCCTCCAGTTTGATAGTGTATGATAGGGGGCCTGTTTTGGACTGAACTACACCCGCTACCCAAGGACGACCTCTGTTGTAATTGCGCACGTAGACTCTCACCTCGTTGTAAAGGTCTATCATACTGTATTCCGGTTACCACTGTAGAAATGTTTCTGTTGCCATTGTTTTTTGTGTACCGTTTGCTCCAAGTTGGGGTGTAACAAGTCTAAACGTGATTGTAATTTGCGACCCATTAATAAATTTAATAAATTATTCTGCAGGTGATATTCCTGTCGTGGATTGCGGTGTAATCCTGTACCTGAACAACACTTACTAGGGACAGTCCTTTCTTCAATACCTGTACTGCTCTTTCCACCAGCCCATTACTTGACGGATGATACGGTGTTGTTTTAATGTGGTCTATTCCATTCGATTTTACAAAATCAGTAAACTCTTGACTGGTAAATGCTGACCCATTGTCTGATACCAGTTTTTCAGGAATTCCATGAGTTGAGAAAATTTTTCTTAACTTTCTCACCTTAGTTTTCGTTGTTGCTGATTCTACAGGTTTTACTTCAATCCACTTCAAGTGTGAGTCAATGAGTACAAGAAACATGTTTCTAGCAAGGATCCAGCGTAGTCCAAGTGCACCCTTATCCACGGTTGATGAGGCCAAGACCAGGGATGCAATGGAGCTTTGGGTGGTGCATCCTTGTTTCTTGACAACTAGAACAGCCTTGAACTTTGTGTTCGATGTCCCCATCCAGTCCTGGCCACCAGACTATTGTTCTGACTAAGCCTTTCATCCATGCCACACCAGGATGACCAGCATGTAACTCCTTCAAAACTCGTTACCCTTGTGGTCGTACAATCACCCTATATCCCCATAATACGCATCCCTTTTCTATACATAATTCACTTGCTCTTCACCAGTAAGGACTCAACGCTTCGATTAGTGGTTTATTGGGCCAACCATGATGAACATAATATTGTACCCTAGACAGTATAGGGTCTTGTTCTGTCCATCTCCTAACATCTCTTGCCAATACTGGTGACAATTCCAGTTGCTGTAATAATTGAATTGTCTCTGGTTGTTCTTCAGTTGTCAACGGTAGTTGTAAGGGTAATCGACTGCAGGCATCTGCATTACCGATGTCCCGGCCTGGTTTGTATCGCAGCTTATGACTGTAACCTGATAGGATCATGGCCCATTGATGGATTCTTGCTGATGCCATTGGCAGAAGAGGCATTTTCCCAAACAACCCTACCACTGGTTTATGGTCTGAAACTAGCACAAACTCTTTACCTAACAGATATTGGTGAAATCTTTGTAGACCAAAAATTACTGCCAATGCTTTTCTTTCCACCTGTTCGTAATTCCTCTCCGCTTTCGTCAATGTTCTCGATGCAAATACTACTGGATGTTCTTTTCGTCCTTCCCTCTCTGAGCCAACACAGCACCTAAACCGTACGACGAAGCATCACAAGTTACGACGGACTCTTGCTGTGGATCGAAATGTGCTAACACTTTGGCTGACACTAGCAGTTCTTTTGATTGGCGATAAGCTCGTTCTTGTTCACTGACCAGTTCCACTTTACTTCTTTTTGTAATAATCTATGTACTGGAGCTAGAACTGTTGACGAATTTGCCATAATATGATAGCAATCCTAGGTACACTTTTATTTGTGTCACATTTTGTGGTCTAGGTGCTTCTGTTATTGCCTGAATTCGTTCCTTGTTCGGATGTAACCCTGTCTTGTCAATGACACGTCCCAAATACGCTACTTCAGATTGCATGAACCGGCATTTCTCTTTATTCAGCCTTAGTCCAGCCTCTTCCTGCTATTAATATATCATCTAAGTAGACCACTACTTCTGGAATTGCTTGCAACAGAGTGTCCATCGTCCTTTGAGAGATACCGGGAGCCAATGAAACACCAAACGATAGTCTATTATACTGATATAATCCTGGTGAGTATTGATGACGACTTACTTACATGATTCCTCATCAAGTACAAGCAGTTGATATGCTTTATCCAAATCCAGGGTTGTAAAGTGCTGTCCTCCTGCTATTCGAGCGAACAAGTCTTCAATGAGTGCAATCAGATGAGTATTGCATTTCGACACTTGATTCACTGTCAACCGATAGTCTCCACAGATTCTGACCTTTCTGTTGTTTTTCAATACTGCAACTATGGGAGCCGCCCACTCCGAATCGTGAATTGGCTCAATAATTCCGGCTTTTGTGAGGTCAACCAGTTCTTCCTCTATCTTCTTTCTCAAAGCATACGGTACTTGTCTTGGTCGGTAAAACTTGGGACTCGCCGTTTCTGTCACTGGTAATTTCACTTCCACACCTTGCAATCTGCCTAACTTCCCACTGAACACTTCACTGTGTAATAGCAATAACCCTTCCACTTTTCCTTGGTGAGGGTTTGCCTCCAAGAGATGAATTCTTCCCTAATCAATTTGTACTTGTCGAATCCAGTCTCTTCCTAATAAATTCGGGCCAGAGCCTGCCACTACCACAAGCGGAAGAGGCAGTCGGCGTCCATCCGGAGTGTCTACCCACACTTTCAACTTTCCACATACAAGTACCGGTTCCCCAGTCTATGTCTTCAGCGTCTTCTTTGTATCCTTCAATGGTGCTTCACCTTTCTTCCGGACTGACTTCCATGTTGTTTTGCTCACTATACTGACACTCACTCCCGTGTCTGTTTCCATCTCGAGTGTTTGTCCTTGTACAGTCAACTTTGTCTTCATCTGCTTCACTTTTCCTTTGTGCAGTTTGTGAATATTGCCACTAATTCACTCAACCTCCTCATCCTTATTTGTATCTGACTGCACCTCCATATAGCTGATTTTGTACGTACCTCTACCACTGTTCTTTTTCCGAGCCATGTTTTCTCACTGTATGACAAACAGCCTTCGTATGCCCAATTTTGCCGCAATTTTTGAGGACAGTGGTAGAGGTGCATACAAAATCGGCTATGAGGAGGCGCAGTCAGATACAAATGAGGATGAAGAGGTTGAGTGGATTAGTGGCAATATTCACAGGGGGAGAAGGATGTAGTATATACATCTGGGAACTTGTGTTGCGTTACATTTCGGTCATTTATTATTCCAACGACTAGTCTGTCTCGTAGCATATCACTAAGCACCGCCCCGAATTCGCAATGTTCACTGAGTCGCTGCAGTTCTGCCGTGAAATTAGCGACCGACTCACTTTCCTGACGCGATCAACTGTTAAATCTGAATCATTGTACTATTACTGATGGCTTCAGGTTGAAATGTTCTGTCAACATCTGTAGTATTTCGTTGACTGACTTCTCTTTAGGCTTCTACAGAGCCACTAAACTTTGTAGAGTTTGAGCCTCAATCACGCTTAATAGAATAGCTCTTTTTCTATCAGCGTTGTCTACACCATTCGCTGTGAAGTATTGTTCTAACCTTTCTGCGTAAAGTGGCCATTCCTCCTTTGATTTGTCAAACTCCGCTATTTGTCCGAATACTGCCGCCATCCTCGTCGCCAGAAGTCACAAGTAACTGTATCCTTAGCACACACTCAGCCGGTCTTGCTGCTAACTCTAGTCGATCTATTTCAAGAATGACTGGCTAGTCCTAAATGCTGGTCAATGACCGAAATGTAACACAATACAAGTCCCCGGATGTATATACTACAAAGACAATCCGTCATACCGTCTGATATCACATTTTGAGCTGCACCTACATGTTGTCTTCTTCTTGTGTCTTTCTTTTCTTACTTCGAGGAATATGCAGCACACATGTTGCATGCATTGAACGACTAGACCTTCTACAAAGCGTGGTATTTGCACTCGACGCAGGGCGACGTGCAAAGTACGAATTGCATACATTGTGGTTGACCTTTGGTTGACCTCTGTGGTAAGCCTTTGAGTCTAGCTCTTGTATCGAATGAGACAGGCAACGAGAAGAACTGGAAAGAGTCGACCTGTTGTTCATAGACTTGGATGGCGAGCGTAGAGACTACAGGCACTTGTGTCAGAGCGAAAATACATTGGCAATTAGCCAATAGCAACATGCATCCCTATTGAGGATGCACACACATTGAACAGCACCCTGATTGGAGGATAGAGTGTCGGTGGTTTGTTTCAGTGGCTAATGTCTGCTCTGTGGAGGGATGACCTGCTGGACACTCGAGCCTACTGATACCTCTACCTCTTTTTTAGTATCACGTGGCTGATGACCTACGTGTACTTGTGGGTTCTTTGCTTGGGAAGCATTGATATAGCAACATAAGGTGAGCGAAAATGAAGATGAGTGAGGAGGGTTAAATGTTCTGACTACACTCGTAGCGTACGTGAAGGTAACCCCACTATTTCTAATTAGATTCAACCGAACCACCTCTCGATGTGGATTGGATTTATTGCGATTGAGTACTAGTGTGGACGGGGCATTGCATTTCTGGAGTTTCAAAACTAGTTTGCTTATCACTAGCTTGTTGTCTGATTTGAAATCCGGACCCCTCGTCACTCTATTGTCATGGACCTTGCTCCTTATAAGAAATACGTTGTCTAACAAGAATACACTTAGACTAGGTTTCTAAAGTGAATTTGGTAGGTACCATGATGCAATGTGAATATCCTTGTTTTGAAAACACAGTATTTGTGATAATCAGATCATGTGCCTGAGCAAAGTCTAATTGTCTATTGCTATTTTCACTGGTTGATTTGGCCAATTCAAATTTTGCAGTAACTTTAGAAACTTGTCTTCCCACTAGCATTGAAATTGCCTATGGCAACAGTAAAAGACCCATTCTTTCCATAACTTCAACTAGCTATTGATAAAAGACATTCTTCTCCTCTTCACTACTCTGTTCTGTTGGACCGTAGGCAACCACAACACTGAGCACATCTCTGTCTGTCAAAAGCTCTACTCCTATGACTTGCTCAGGAACGGGGTTAAATGACTTGATTGAATCTTCAGCATTACTGGAAAACCAAAATTCTCTCCTTGTGAAGCTTCTGTAGATGATCCTGCAAACAAAAGCTTGAGGTGTGAACTTTTATCCAAATACGTTGACCCAGCTCCAACAAATGAGTTTCAGTCGCATCACACAGAGTCAGTTCATTCTACATAGTTTTTTTAGCTAAACAATTTGTTCAGCCAATCCCCGTAAGGGAACGAACATTCCAAGTACCAGTCTTGAGCATTTATGATGAACAGACTTCCAATGGTGACAGAAAAAGAAAAGTTTGTGAGGAAGAAAAACTAGGCGACAAAGCAGGTGACAAACAATTCCTATACTAACAGTACATTCATCATAGGATGATACTTCCTTATGTGATTTCATGAGGAGTTGGCTGAGGACAGGCTACTTATACAGTCATTGATTGAGCACTGCATGGATTGATCAGTAGCTGTAATAGTGAAAGATTGGATTGCTGACTGACTTTAGCGTCACCAAGGGCAGTCGGACACCTCGTGATGACTCCTTGTGCACACAACCCTTGATCCTTGAGTTGCCTCTAGGTCTTTGGGGCCCAGTCCTGTTCCTGGCGTCACTGGCTCTTTTCCAGTGTCACGTCTATTTATATCCACACACGGAGGATTGCGCTAAATTCTGCAACTGGTAGCATTGAAAGAATTTAGGTGACCAACTTGCTAGGCTAGCACACCCTAGCCTCACACCATCTTCAGCTTGCCAAATGCTGAAGTTAGCATGTATTTCTTCTCGCTGTCATGGTCCCGTGGGGCACCCTCTTGAAGGGTTTAGTGTAAAGACTGTCAAGTTGTATAAGTGTGCACACCCGAGCTACACTTTAAAGTTGAACCTTGCTGTGCTACATGTAACTGCAAAGACAATGTTTTAACACATGCAGATGCTCATTGTATGCAAAAGAGTATCATCGATATTAAATTTGCTTTTAAAGAGATGACCACCACCACCTACAAGTAAAGATTTTATGGATTGAAAATACTGTCAACATTTACGGACAGCCCCTAATACATGCTTAGTTAACACAAATGTATGTATGAAGGCACATACTTGTTTATGTTGCTCATTTTAGGGCAATCTGAAATGTTTCTGTTGTAGAAGTTGTATGTTTTAATGCAAATCATTTTCTGCTATGGTGTCACAAGTTTAGCATGCATTCTGTCATATCTCAAGCAAGATTTGCACTTTAGTGCCACTTTTTTGTTTATTGCATTTATAAGGTTTACAACACCGTCACTTTGCTTGTTTTGCACTACCATTTTTGTCTCACAGAAGTCATAAGTAGTATTACTGTGGATCAAAACACATATTTACACTACTTTTATCACAACCTGTTTCTAACAACTGTAATCAAACTTAGGATTGCATACGGCAAGAGGCCAGATAGATGTCTTGTTATGCCAATGACAAGCATTAAATTCTTTGAGTTAATTAAAGTTAAATCAGTAACTGTTTCTTGGTGTCACTTTTGTTGCTTTGCTACTTATGCAGTGACTAATGTAATACAGCTGAAGTTCTTGTGTGTTTAGGCTCAGCAACAGGGCAGCCGAGTTGTTTGCTCCTTTAATTAGGGAAGCAGTTTTTCATCCATCAGTAGCAGTTCGACGCTCATGTATTCATACTCTCTCAATCATTCTTGCGAATGGTCTCATTCATCCCATGCAGGCATGCTGCATTGTGCAGTAGAACACTGTTGATCATAAATGAAATTGTATTGTGTTGTTTCACAGAACTTTCCTTATCTAATTGCTATGAGCACTGACTGTGATACAATTGTGAGAGAAAGAGCAGACAAGATTCTTACTACCATCAGTTCAAAACATGCTCATGTAGTTCGCGTCAGTTGTAGTTTTAGTACTCATTTTGCAAATGAGATGCTTATGTCATTGTTGTGCTTAGACGGAAGCAATGCCAGGATTTGTGAAGGCATTCAGTTATCAGAGAATACTCAAACAGGTAATTGGTAGGCTGTTTAGACGTTAGTTATTTCTGCAAGCTTGCCAAAATATTAAAGTTGAAAATATCGCTTCAGCATGAGCTTTGTAATGTGTGTAACATTAACAGGACATGCACAGGCAAGTTGCACCAGTTGTGATTTTCCATTATAACCAGCTATTGCCACTACTTTAAATGCTGTACGAGGCTGGAGTCTATGTCTTACTCATTATCAACTTGTGTTGTTTAGTTACTGTTTATTGTATTCTTGGCACACATGTTCTTGATACTGTGATTGCGTAAGCATCAGTTGCATGTATGTTTCATCTAGCACTGTTACAGTTTGTCAGGTAGAGATTAGCATTGTATAATGTGCATTTGCAAAATAATGGACCTGCAACTTGTGTATCAGCTATTGCTTTTGGAAGATTACACTTTTAACAATGTCAGTTGCTTTTCAGAGAGGATGACGGACTATGATGACTATTGCAGTAGCTGAGTTGCAACTTTATCTGACCACAATTTTTTCACAGTTTTTTTGATATTTTGCAGGTTGATTTGTAGTTAGTATGTATATATTAACATATGATAAATGTCGTTATTTTGTTTACAGGTAACAACATAGTGTCTAATAAAGTAGAGTCATTGTAAGGTGACAACAAGGCACAATGGCATTTAGCTTGTTTTGAAGTAGGCTCACAGGTGCTTGTCGGCATTAAGGTCATTGGGTGCTTTTGTAGAAGAGTTAGCAGCATATGGATATTTTACTACTGACCACGTGGACTTATCATTTCTAGATGATTTATAGAAGTTCATGTTTTGCTAAACTTAGGAAGGTTTTTATGGAAATTTTAAACTATGACAGTTAATTAATTGAACTATGCTAGTTGCAATGTTTTGCGACAGGAAGTGTACTTTAAGCATGTTTCTATTCATGTCTTAAAAGTCTATTCAAAATGACTTGTGTAGATGTCTGTTCAAAACCAGATTTACTGGACAAAGGATGCTGAAGATTCTTAATTTGACCAGGGAAAAGACATATGTAATAATTTACAAGCTGTTAACGATGTGGTTCAAGTGTAAAATTATAACATTGAACTACATTTGTATTTGTAAAAGAAAAAGTTGAAGTATCTAAACATGGGACACGACATTTTAGTTGAAATTTATGGGAGTTTATGTTACCTTGCTGCTGTGATGAATTAATCTTGAACAACATGGTGCTGTAAGTTTTATGATAATCACTTTGTTGGTGGTTTGCAGTGTGAGCAAATATCAGTGTATACCTTAGCAATCTACCTTGGCAATCTGGGAATGGTATCACTGTACTTAACTGAGTGATGAAGACTGTTCATATGAACGTTTCTGTGCACATCATTCTTACTAGTTTACTTGTCTATTGATTGAGACAATCACCAATAAATTAAAAGTGGACATTTGCTTGTCTTTTGCTTAATAGAATGTACTGTTTTATTTGTAGGGTGTGGTAAGGGGGTTTCGTATTGATGTTGATCAAGGGCATGCTCTTTGCTCCCATCTTTATTCTCTTATTCGTTCTAACCGTCAAAACAGACGATCATTTGTCAACTTACTCATTCGTTCATTTCAGCAAGTGAAGGTACACATGTTAGTGTTTTGGTCCTAATAATATGTGATGCACTGCATTAGTGTTAATGTTGATCTAGTGTTGTTTCTGTTTTGTAGAACGCTGAGCTTCACTACCTTCTGTTTGTTGCTGATAATGTTGCATTATTTCCTTATGCTGTTCTCGACGAGCCTTTGTTTGTGATCTATGTAGTAGATAAGGTAGCATCTAGCAGAAGTTCTTCTCTTCTTGAACAGTTCAACGAGGTTAGTTTTTGTGTGGAAGATTACTACAGTAATGGAATTCCATGCTGCAAAAACTCTACAGTACTAGAAGATAATTGTACATGTAATTTACACATGTGATGAATTACCAATAAGGCTGTGCCAGCTATTAAAGATAATTGATTATCTGACATTTAATTTTGCAAATGGAATGGATTTTGGTATGTTTAATGCTAAATTAACAAACGTTAAATTTATTGATGAAATTTAAAGGTGACGGTAGCTTTGAAATTACCTCTGTGGAGGATAGTACAAAATAAATAGACGTGTATGATGTCTATTAAGGCAGGCAATGATCCAAAATGGTAAGTTTCCTTGCATATAAATACTAGCTTTGCAGCCTTTTCTTTGCCTAGGCAAATAATCTTTAATTAATGTGTCTAATAGCAAGTATACTATTACAGGCAATTTTAATCTGTCTAAGTTAGTCTTGGTTTGGTCTGATCTTTGAGTTTCTTGTTTTTAGCAGTTATCATTTTAGTTTGCTGGAGATATTACACTGTTACTGAGTATCTCGTTTCCAGCAAATTGGGTTGTTGCTGAGGAAGTTTTTTATTTGCACCACACCAACTAAATTTCTTGATATTTGTATTCACTAGTACAAGTTTGAGCTTGGTCAAAATAAGAACAAAATTTTTGAAATACGCGTGCACAGTGATGTTTGCCTTTCATTGCAAGATTGCAAGGCGAAATTATGGTTGGACATAGGATATTGTCCAACCAACAATGGCCATGTCCAAGCGTGAATATAGTTTGTCAGCAACATAACTCATGATGAATGACCAGATTGGCTAAAGAATAGTATAGGAATTAGCAATAATACATTTAGTGTGCTATTAGGCATACTAAACAGTCTATTACCCACTTTTGCGTTGATGTGCAATTTGTTGAAAGGCACCACTAGAGCAATTCCTTATACCGGTAGTTTCTTGGTCCCTAATAACCAGTGCTCTGCCACACTTTCCTGCTTTTCTAGCAGACTTTTGCAGTGATAGTTTATCCATGAATGCTTTGACACGAGCTTACACAATAGTATTTCTTCATGTCTCACTGGGATAAACACTTTTGCACAAACTTCAGAGGTCCATTGGAGTGCAATTACAATAATTTATTTGCATTTGCTGTCATGTAGCAAATTCTAATAGATTAATGAATGCAAAATGCTGCATGGGTCATAAAAATTTAGATCAATTACCGTAGAACGAGAAATTTTGGCAACAGTTTATTTTGGTGATTTGGCGATTTAAGAGTGAATTGCAAAATAGAAAGCGTCAATATTATTTTAGTTTAGCTTCATTGCTCATGCGCACAGCTGAATGACGAAATGGCGCTGTACAGATACTTTCAGTGCAAAGACTTTGAACGGCCTGCTCTTGTCACGATAAATGTCACGATAAACGTGATGGCCTCAAATGCAGCTGGGAACTTTGTAAGGTTCCAATGACTCCATGCTTCCGGTTGTACAGTATTCGTTTTCACGAGCACTAGTAGCCTCGCAATGCCAGACACACATCACATGTAGCAGATGAAGTGGCATCAGACATTCACCGATGTTGCAAATTGCCAAAACATAACTCGTCAAAATTTAAATATAGTCATGTTGGAAGATTTCGCCAAATTTTTTTCGGCAAATTTCTCGTTCTACGGTATAAGGTTTGCTCTGCTTCTAGACAGCCATTACACTTTAGATTGATACTACTTAATATGACCAACTGAAAATAGGAAAGTTACACTATATTAGTTAGTTACTAATAGTGTATCATTTACATAATTAAAAAAGGAATGCAAACATTTTCATTAGTATGATGAGCACTTCCAGTGTGTACTAAATTTGTAAAATTACTACAAAGTTTAAGTTTAAAAATCAAACGTGAATAGTTTTTAAATAAGTGTGGCATTTATCTGAGGGCAGTGTTTGCTCTTGACATTTCGTAAAAGTAGGGTTTTAGAGGCAGTGTTTGTTTGAGAGGGGTTGTAATAAAAATACAGTATTTACCTGATGACCCAGCATGTATTGAGATGTTCGACACAAAAATCTTGTATATTTTCCTCTTTGGTTGGTACATTCTTATGCATGTAGTTATCCAAGGTAGCACAAGTGCTAACGGCATGTGCTAGTGTTTTGTGTCCCACCCCATTCCGCTTGTCTTTTAGTATCTGCAGTCTATTTGGTTTTAGTGTTCTCTTTGTATGTTTGTGGGCAGCGCAATGAGAACTGTGCATGCTCAAAACTTTATGTCATTATTATTTATTAATAGTTATTTTTGTCAGTCGGTCCAATATTCATGTCAAGATCTGAGCATCAAAACTTTAGTTTGTCTGGCCTTAGATGATTTAAACTAGGAAAGGGTGTGACCACGTCACGCGAGAACATGAAATGCAGTAAGGTATTAACTGGTAAAATTGCATGCATACCTTCGCCAGGGTAAAGCCATTGTGTATGCTAGGCATATAGAATATCAGGCCAACGTCTGGATTCAGATGCAATGCATCCTTCATATGGCCATTAACACGTTTGTACCTTGACTAAAGCTGGACAAACAGTCATCACAAGGCTGCCATTTCCGATTCTTTGATGAGGAGAGTAGGACTGCATACACATTCATATGAACAATGGAAGTCATGCAGCCAAACCAATTTGATCATCCTTCTAAAATGTTTGAACTTGATCTGTGTGCAGAGTTTCATGTCAATTGAGCTAGCAGTTTTGGCATGTTTAGTGTTGCATGCTTGTACACCAGAGTGTGTGCAAGGAGAGAACTGGGTACGAGTCTTACTGTAGGTCAATGGTTAGTTACTACGTTGGTGACAGACCATGATCTCTTTTTGGCTTCATGTATTGGCTGAATGAACTTACTACATAATTTAGGACTTAAGGCTGGTTCACTGGCGCTTGGTAAGCTCAGCGTCAGGTGAGCGTCTGCAGAGCATTGTACTGTGAACATGTTGACACTGTTTGCTAGGACACTGCTTTTCCAGCCTCATGGTGCTGGAATGGACTCGAGTGTTATTCTATCGTCAATTCATTGTCAACCGGAAATAACAAATTTTCATCTATGTGAATCACACAACATGCTTATAAAGTATGGAAAAGGCAGGTTATTATTGACGTGCGAGACTTTACTTTTGGCCATTAAGCGATACCCGTTATTAAGATTATTGTGAAAAGAAGAACGCATCCAGCGAAGTGACAACAAGATTACGTGCTGTTGTTTCAAAAGCTCTAAACATGAGTGAGCTAAACAGCCAAATTGAAAAGCTAAGAATTTTTAAAATTAGTTATTACACCTGTAGTGCAGCAGTACTTGTGTTCAGGGTGGTAACAGTACTCTTCGAATGCCCGACATGCATTGCACTGATAAGATGTTACCACCGATGCCAGTTGCACTCGGGTACTGTTCAATAAGTTTCGGCATCAAGTGATGCTACTGCAGATGCGGAGCTGATGCTGGGCTTGCCTAAGTTACTGTAAACCAGCCTTTACTCTTACCAGATAGCTCTTTTGCTACCGGCTTGCCTAAGTTTACTGTAAACCAGCCTTTACTCTTACCAGATAGCTCTTTTGCTACCGGCTTGCCTAAGTTACTGTAAACCAGCCTTTACTCTTACCAGATAGCTCTTTTGCTACCAGCTCGAGGTTTGACACAAGATATCTGGGAATTATTAAGGTAGTATGGAGTTTCCAGAGCCAAAAACACACCTCTGCTGAAGTCCATGAAGACATCTGCAATGGAGGTTTGCTTTTGGAACAATAGATTTGATACCATGGTTTCAGCACCCAGGTCATAGGCCAGATCTGGACAATGAAAAGCATCTTGGATGTTTGCTATTGTCGACATAGTGCACATTACACAGCACTTCCCCAGACCATGTCAAGTTATAAAATAAATATTGCAACTTGCACTTGTAAAAACGAAGTTGCTTGGTTGTCTGTAAAGTTGAATGGATGGAGATAATAATAAATTTACGAGGACTGAACAATCTGACCAATACCCTGTGACGTGTAGCAACAGTGCAACAAACGGTTTTATGCATGACATTATGTAGTACGACACGAATCTACATTTGTCGCTTAGGCTGTGCACTGTAAGTACTCATATTTAGTTGATGTCGTTTGTTATGGCAGACACATGAGACTTGGGAAAATGGCAACTAGCACTGACGATGCCATTGTAAAAATATCCGAAATAGCTACCATATAAGATGAAATATTTGTAGGAAATTAATTTGGTGAAGTGGGAGTTTTTTGAGTCCTCGAAAACGTAAAAATCTGGTAACATTTTGTCCTTAGGAGACAGTGTGATGTCAGCAGCCATGTGTACTACAGATGCAATAATGTACATGTACCTCAAAACACGTGATGAGGCAAAAATTAGACTTACTCTCTGTTGTACCTAGAATAGAGATGACAATGGAGAGGAAATTTCACGAAGATCATACAATGATACACATGAGAAATACCACAGGTATTGGGAGACAGGGAAAGCAAAGATCAGGAAGTACATATATGATGCTGAAACATGCTTCTCACTACTTTTCTCATGTTCTGAATATGATGGTGGCCAAAAACAATACCTGGGAAAGAATTAACAGTAAATATCAATAGTTTATGCAGAATATTATGGAATCACCAAAGTGAAATGCCAGTATACATTTTCTAATGCCAAATAAATTTCCACCAATATTTCATCTTATACAGCATGGTAGATTGAATTAAAACAGCTTGTCATTTAATAGTGGTGCTGTTTGAATACAAGCAATGCTTCCTTTTTGCATGAACATGATTAGTTTCTTTCTAAATTAGTTCTATATGTCTCTTGTTTATCTGAACTAAACATACATGTCATCGCACATTTGTGTAGCTGACATCAATGCATTGTCATAAAAACTTAATGTCGTATTAATCTGCTTGCAAGGGATAAGTACATTGCCTTTAGTTGCTTTTATGTTATGTAGGTTCTTACTGCTGGCCGCTTAGATGACAGTGTGAATATTGATGATTTGGAAACAGCAGCAGCACTCCAGTCATGTATGTAGATGCTTTAGCTTATCACTTGCCATTTTGTGTTGATTTATAATTATGAATTTTATCAGCATTACCTAATCTCTCCTGGGACAAATTTGTGACTTGCCTTGTGGCTAGTCATCAATGCTGTCTTTTGCTGAAACTTCGATCTCACCTAAAAGAAATGTTTGGGTTGACAGAAGGGTGAAAACTGATTTATTGCAAGTGTTAATCATTTATGAGTTGTTCTTCTATACTCTTTAGAAAGTGCAGAAAGTATTCTCCAAGCGAACCTGCAAAACTAAATGAAAAACCCTTGACCAAAAGGTTATTACATGACTTTGAACCAAGAAGAGTTATTCAAGCTGTGCAGGACCACTGTTCTGGACATCAGTCATTTAATAGGACTGATTTATTTGATCAATATCTAGAGGTGAGTTTTAAGGTTATGACTTAGCACTATGATATACTCTACATGTTTGAGATAGTATGTTATAGTTAATATAGTAGATTTTTTGGATAAGAGGTAATATGTAACTTATTGGCTATCATTTGAAAGGTTATCGAGTTGCCTCTGAATTGCTAATATGTATCAATTGTTCAATGTATGTGTAGATGATCTGTGGTAATACAATTTCTCAACTTTAATTAAGCAATTGAGGTTGTTGCATAACTTGCTGTAATTGTGATGTCAATTTCTATGTCTTTGGACAATTGCTAAATGTAATGGCCCTGAATTGATTGAGATGCTTGTGTGATATGAATTTTACATCATGACACGGTAGTGCAATATTTCTGCTTTGTGTTTTGATGAAAATAAATACACAACAAAGCACCTACTATCAAATACTTAATCAGTAGAAATATACGCTAAAGGGGATATTAGCAGGTTATATGCTAGCCATCTAGGACATGTTGGTTTGGATTTATCAATAGAATTATGCATGCAGAAAGAGAAGGGTGGATGGACGGTAAATGATACTGTAATTATTAGAAATGTTAACACTCAAGCTGTACAAACAGTCATCTTAACAGTGGAACTTGACATATGCTGCTGCTCGAAGATACATAGAAATTTAACTTTTGTATCTTCTCGTCTGTTTGGTTAATTAAATAAAATAATGCAGCTACTTTAGTAAACAACTAGTCAGCAGCAGGTATCTCTACACACCAACCTAACACACTGTGATTATACATGTAGGTGTAAGATCTTTGCAAGTAGAAGTGTGTGTATAGTGTTTACTTTCACTGTTGTACTGTAAACCCATATAGATTAATGCGCATTATATTTAACGTTTGTCGCTCAGAGACAAGAAGTTAACATACATTTATTTTAATGTTTTGCCAACAACCAACATGGCAGTAGTGCATGCTCATTTGTAGTTGACGACCATTTGATTAATTGAAATGGGTCGTTAATTTTGTTAACATTAATAGAACAAGAAGATAAATGGGTTTACAGTATTTTGTCTTTATTGAGATGTTGCACATGGCGATTACATTCATACCTACCTGTAAATTTATTCATTCATCTGTGGCAACCTTTTAAGACTCCAAGTGTGTGTGTGTGTGTGTGTGTGTGTGTGTGTGTGTGTGTGTGTGTGTCTGTCTGTCTGTCTGTCTGTCTGTCTGTCTGTCTGTCTGTCTGTGGCGTCTGTAGCTCAATTGGTTAGAGCGCTCATTTGAAGAATGGAAACATCTGGGACCTTTGAGTCTTGTTCAAGTACGGGATGGGCACAGGCGTAATTCCCTTAGGCAAGGAACTCACACTATTGCCTCTCTTGACTCAGGAGTATAAATGAGTACCTGGTCATTAACTGAAGGGTGGACAATCATGCAGCATAGTTATGTGTGGGCATGAGGTTTAGTCCCAAGGCTGCACCAAAGTCATTGTCCTCCGATGCTCTGGTCAAGTACCTAGGGATACATTAGCATGACCTAAAACTCTGGATAGTGTTGGAGGGCATATCCATTTGTCCGTGTGTGTGTGTGTGTGTGTGTGTGTGTGTGTGTGTGTGTGTGTGTGTGTGTGTGTCTGTGTCTGTGTCTGTGTGTGTGTGTGTCTGTGTGTGTGTCTGTGTGTGTGTCTGTGTGTGTGTCTGTGTGTGTGTGTGTGTGTGTGTGTGTGTGTGTGTCTGTGTGTGTGTGTGTGTGTGTGTGTGTGTGTGTGTGTGTGTGTGTGTGTGTGTGTTAGTCTGTGGGCCAATTGCAAAAAGGCTTCAGAAAAAGCCATCCTTGCACCCTTTGGCAAACCAATTTTTTGCACTTGGAGCTTGTTGTATGGCATTAGGGGTGCGTTCGATTGGGCTCTTCCAGCCTCTTCCAGAAGAGGGCGTGTCTTTCAGACTCTTCTGGAAGAGGCTGGAAGAGCCCAATCGAACGCACCCTAGATGTTTGAGAATACCTATGTTTGGCGAGACAGATCGTGTCCAATCACCTAGAACATGACATTTGCAAATTAGCCACGCAGCAATGAACTGGAACTGTGAGGCCTAATGCTCGTTATACAATTTGAGGCAACATCCTGATCTTGTGCCTGCTAACTGTGCGTTACCATGAAGCTTTTGACGTGTTAGCTCTTGCAATTAAGTGATAAATATCGCTGTAGAAGGTCTAATTAAGACTTTGTAGTTTCAAGTTGTGACGTCAACATGTACAGGATGTAAGAAATTGTTCTTTGACCGTTGTACCTGAAATGTTGTTGTACTGTAGTATGCTACACTGCACTGACGTGCTGCAAATATAGTAGTTTGCATAGTATTAGTAAACTTTATTGAGGTTGAACTCTAGGTATATACGTCTAGACACAGCTTGTATATACGTTTACAAAGACACTTGAATGCAATTCTTGCATTGATCATGACTGCCTATCTACGAGCTAGTGTTTTGGCCAATAACTCTGATGATCTCATCGGTCTTTGCTCTGGACTAGCTGCTCCCTGTCAGGTAGAATATGACCTAGCTCTTACCGGCTTGCAGCAAGGCCAATTAAGGTGAGGCAAAATGGCCCTTCTTTCAACAATGGTTTCCTAGCTAACAATGACGTAAACTTTTGGGCGTCACAGAGAAAGTAAAAGTTGAAAATGTTTACCCTTGTTGCATTTTCCAAGAGTGAAAGGCAATCGTTTCTCTAGTGGTACACGTACCTTGGTCCGACAGATGTTGTTTTCACAACTGCAAGGATGCGAAAAGGGTAGCATTTAATGAAAATTATACAGAGTCACATATTTTCAGTATTAAAATGTATCATTTTAGACTTGGCTGTCTTTGAATCCCTTCATCAACAGTAGCCAGTGACCATGTGAGAGCGCTAAGTTTAGAGCAGAACACCTCGTCAATCTTTAATTCTACTAATAGTGACCTTGTCTGGCGTACAACATGTTATATCTATCTCTAATTGACAGAATCGCTCTTCTAAACGATAATGCGTCTTCCAGAAATCGAAATTGACTTCGTGATTGATCGCTATCTGCATTTGCAAATTGCAAATTTGGAGAGAAATTGCAGTGTGTCAACTGCCACACCTGCTTTCATCCTAATACAGCATCGTCACCAGATGCTTCCTCGTGACAGAAAAGGTTCATGGCAGAATAGCTTTTGTTGATTTTTCTGTTTAGGAAATGACGTGCAGCTGCCAAAATACGCACGTCTCCTTGATGTTAAGCATATATTTGTGTGTCACTGTTCAATTGATTCCAGCACTTTCATGCAGCGAAGAAGAATCTGACACTCGAATAGTTTTACACACAAACCATGCAACAAACACAAGAGCATCTCACATAAATGTTGTTAATTCACCAGATAATGACGTTTTAGTGACATTTGCTCAGGTGCACATCGGATCCCGGCACAAATTATATGGCAGACAGAGTCAAGAAATCAAAGGTGCCACATCAGCATGACAAATATTGCTTGGTCAATAGAAGAAGATGTGTGTAGAGTACTTCCGGGTTGCATGCCTTTACTGGATGCGACAGTGAACACTGACTATATTTAATTGGAAGTTGTAGCAGTTACTATTAAACACAGACAGACTATAGATCTCCTCGCATGCATAATCTACTGAGCTCAGTTAAATACTTCTGATTTCTGCTTTAAATTAACTTAAGAAAGCTTGTCAACCATACCTAAAAGTTTATAGCAAATCCAACTTCTCTTTTTAATTTTATATATTGGTTACTATGGCAACTTTTTGTTTAAGAAAATGCTGTTTTAGTCAACTTTGGACACTCTGATGCTAATAGAACATAATTTTTGTAATCACCGGGGAAAAGATTACATAGGATAGGCTAGAAAGAAAACGGTTGCCATGGAGTGCACGGAAAAGTTACAATTCTGGACATGGTTCACGGACTGAGTGTGTGTGTGTGTGTGTGTGTGTGTGTGTGTGTGTGTGTGTGTGTGCATGTTTGTGTGTGTGCATGTGTGTGTGTGTGTTTGTGTGTGTGTGTGTGTGTGTGTGTGTGTGTGTGTGTGTGTGTGCGTGTGCGTTTGTGTGTGTGTGTGTGTGTGTGTTTGTGATTTTTATCCAGCAGTTTGAATGTAGGGTTTTTGGACACATGGTGTGCACACATTAGGCTTCTGGCAAAGTAATGTTATAGACACGAACTGTACATACACTTCCTCTTACAACAGTAATTGACTTACTTCAAGATGGTAGACATGTGTTGTGCTACTCTTTTGATTCTTTACCGTGTTAATTAATTAAGTCTATGCTACTTCTCAAGTTAAATTTGCAATTGTTCTGTAGTATGCATATAGTCGTGTAGTCAGGAAGACTCTAACACATATTTCTAATGTGTTAGTTTAGACAAATTGCAATGAGCCGAGAGCCCAGTGGTGAAGACGATGGTGCTGGTTCGGATGCAGAAGGTGGAGCTGCTGCCATTGACTATTTTGACCAGCAAGTGAGGGAATTAGCTGACTGTGCCATACAGTGTTAAGTGGATTGTGATACATGCAATTAGCTAACTTCTGGCATATACTGTACTAATGTCACATTTTCTTGACAGTCCTACATGTACATGTACCATGTAGACACCAGGCAATTGTAAAGGGATAAAATTTGAACAAGCAGTTGATAGTGTAAGATGTTTGTCTTTGCGCTCAAATTGATGAACTTGGTTTCAGTAAATTTGGATTGCCGTAAACACATGCGCAATGCATGAGCGCGCTTATCTCAGACATGAGTGTCTCTTGTGGAAAGATGTTCCACTTGAATGCTGCAACAAGTGTTTTTGTTTTACTTTATGTATCTTGAGTTCCAGCACCGACTATGACACATAATATTGCTATCAAAGAGTTTGTTTGCACCTGTTGATACCAGCTGCATTTCTTGAGTTTTCTGGGTTAAGATCAGAAGATGCTACATCTGTGCATGTTTTTGGACTGTCACAGCGTTCCCTAACAAGGGAATTTGTAAAGTATCTGTTTAGAATATGATCTAAGCAGATATCTTCCCATTGTCTAGTTTATGTAAATAATGAGATGAAGAAACATTATAGTTTCCATCCATGCCAAAGTTGATGACATTTAGTTTATTGCTGCTTATGTTTACAATGCAAAGAGTATATAGTATTTGCACACTGATTATGAAAATGTCAAAAGTTATACTTGTCTCTAGATCTGTATGTCTTTTTCATATAGGTGTAATGACAATGCAATATATTTGTTAACTTGTCATTGTTGCTAAAAAACTGATGCTACTTCTACTTGTAGCCACATACTGTAAATCAAGAAATGTTAGTAACTGCAAGTGTTTTCAAACTGTGCAAACTCTATTTCGTAAGAGAAAACGTTTGTAAACTTCCCTTACATGTCTTGAACACTTCCGCGGAAGTGACAATGAGGCGCAGTCAATATCTGCATAGGTCTGCTGACGTACCTACTTCATTCTTGATATGTTTCTGATTTCTTGGCTAGCAAAAGCCAATTTGTTGACAGGACACTACCCTGAACCGAGGAGAAAGCAGTTTCTGCCAAACTCAAACAATGAGGACAATAAGATATTTGGGCTACAAAATGTGCATGGATATCTGAACTACAAAGTTAGTAAGCGATTCAAGTTAATAAATTCTTTGCTATTTACAAAATTTACGACATTAAATAGCTTACAAAACTTTACTTGCGAACAATATGCTTGTATACAGTACATTCTTTTTTACCATGACATGCAAACATAGATACATAGATGGTCACATAGATAGTCACACATACCATGACATGCAAACATGGATACATAAGTGCATGGTCACATAGAGGTGTGTCTGTTTTGAGGTGTCTATGTGTATGTGTGTGTTTGTATGTATATATCTCTCATTTGTGAGAGGCTTTACCTGTTGGTATGAAGTGAAATATATGTGTGTGCTCAACCAGATCAGTCTGGTTTGTAAAGTCTATTACAAGTACCGGAAGCAAACCCTGCTTCAGAAGTACTTAGACCATCACGACTGTCTAGAAAGAAGACATGACTTTACGAAGGATCCGAGTAGATCCCAGAAGCACTGTTTTCTGTAGTGCTGCAGGTTGTGATGACCTGGAATAATGTCCAGCCACCGTGCAATACCTGCGTGCACTGTGTCCAAAGCTCCCAAGACCACCGGAACCACCAGAAGCACTGTTTTCTGTAAGTGCTGCAGGTTGTGATGACCTGGAATAATGTCCAGCCACCGTGCAATACCTGCGTGCACTGTGTCCAAAGCTCCCAAGACCACCGGAACCACCAGTGTTTGACAATGCCACATGCGGCTTATCTCCACTCGCAAGTCGCTGTACTTTGCCAACTTCTCAGCATGTTTCTTGCCAATGTTGCCATCAGCAGGACAGCTGATATCAATCAGAAGACAAGTATTTGTCTTCCTATTTCTGAGACAGATGTCTGGACGATTGGCTTTGATCTTCTTGGCAGTGGGGATGGTGGTATTCCACATCATAGTAATGTCATCCGTCTCCACAAGCCTATCAGGATGATGCCGGTACCATCTGCTCTCCACTGGAACCCCAAAATGATGACAAACATCCCAGTGAATGATGGAGGCCACCTGATTGTGTCGATCAGTGTAGTCCGTCGGTGCCAAAGCACTACAGCCTGCAACAATGTGGCGGACTGTTTCCAGGCCTACACTGCACATGCGGCAAGTAGGACTGACATCATGATGTAGAATCTTACACTCATAGTACCGAGTCCAAAGAGCTTGGTCTTGAGCAGCAACAACCAGTCCCTCAGTTGCAGCAGGAAGATTTGCTGCCTTTAGCCATCCGTAGGTCTCTTTCATGTCCACAAGCGGTTGCTCAGTGAGACGGCGATACTGCCCGTGCATAGGCTTCCCACTCCAGGACCGCACACGAAGAGAACTGCAACATGTACGGTAATGTCTCACATCTGTTTCAGGCGCTTGCTTGAAACCACCTTCAACCGAGATGGATGCATTCCTGTGTAAGCTCTGTGGCTTGTCATCCGAAGCAAGACTCCTCTGCAGCTGTGCAGTAAAGCGACAAGCCATGCGCTTGATCGAGTGTGAAGATTTTCCAGAGTCACACTCCCGTATCATTTGCATGAAAGGATCAGAACTGTCAGCAAGGTAACAGTTCAGCCTCGCAATACAAGATTGATATGTCGACTCAATCTGTTGTAACCCCCTACCCCCATCAGTGTAAGGAGCGTACAGTCAGTCAACGTCTGCAGCAGGATGGTGGACACCGTGCATAGAGAGGAGCTTTCTGGTTTGTCGATCAAGCTGCTGCAGGTCCATGCACCCCCAATGAATGACGCCAAAACCGCAAGTGAGAACCGGTAGTGCAAACCCATTGATGGCTCGAATCTTGTTCCAACCATACAACTCAGTCCGGAGAACCACCTTCACTCTGCGGAAGTACTCACGATGGAGTCTCTCCCGCATCATGCTGTGCTGAATACCATTACTCTCATCTACACCCAAGTACTTGTAGACTTGACCCGGTTCCAGACAGTTGATGGTGTTCGTTTTTCCTACGGTCACTTCAGAGTTGTGTCCAGATAGCCGCTGTTGACAAAGTGTGCAACAGCACATTTGTCCAGACCAAACTTCATCTGGATGTCATCAGAGAAGGTACGAACCGTGAGCAACAACCCATCCAATTGATCAGAGTTTCTGCCATACAGCTTCAGATCATCCATGTAAAGTAGATGACTGATGAGCTGACGTTTGGCAGTCTCGCCATGCCCAGTGGTCATCCGGTAGCCGTAACCGGTTCTGTTCAGCTCCTTGCTCAGAGAATTGAGAGCCATACAGAAGAGAAGTAGAGAAAGTGAGTCACCTTGGACAATACCCCTCCTGATCTGCATAAGCCTTGTCTTGATCGTACTTTTCCCGCAAGAAAGCACCATCGATGTCCTCCAACTCTTCATCACACATGACAGGAACCCGCACAAGACTGGACTGATCTTATGCAGCTGAAGGCATTGGATCAACCAACTGTGTGGCACGCTGTCATAGGCTTTCTGGTAGTTCACCCAAGCCATACTCAAGCTCTTGTACCTGGTCTTACAGTCTTCAGTAAGCAGCTTGTTGATCAACAGCTGATCCTTTGCACCAAAAGATCCTTGTCGACAACCCTTGTGCTCCGGAGCCATGAGGTTTCTCTGATCCAAATGCCCAGCAATCCTCTGCCTGAGACTGAGATGAGGGTCTTAAGGAAGACAGACTGACATGTGATAGGCCAGTAATTTTTGGCTTGGTCAGTCTTGTCATTCTTAGGAATCAGAGTGGTTATTCCTTGAGACAACCAGTCGGGTACAAAGTCTGGATTCTGAACCAGCAGGTTGTAGTTACGAGTCAGATCAGTGTGAAGACACGTGATACGCTTGACCAGAAACCATAAACCTTGTCTGGACCAGGAGACTTTCAGTTCCCCATCCTTTTGAGCCACAATATGACCTCATTGTCTGAGATAGGTAACCACTGCTGCTCATCTCGCCATCGGTTTGACGTCTCAACCAGATGGCAGACTCATTGTGATGTACCTCAGTTTCTAGGAAAACACCCCATTACTGTTCGATCTCAGACTCTGATGGCGGGGAAGTGACCTGGATAGTCTGCTTACCCAGCTCTCTGTAAAACCACCCAGCATCTCGTTGAAACAAACCATTCTGGCGAAGTCTCTTACGATTCTTCTCCAGCCTCCTGGTCCGCTCGACCTTGGACGTAAGTTTCATTTTCAATCGATTGATGGAGACCTCACAACTCTTTGAACAGGAAATGCCCAACCGATGCTGAAGAAGTCGGAGTTCATGTAACATACGAATGCCATCAATATTATTATTATTGTTATTATTATTATTATTATTATAGATAGTCACACACATAGATAGTCACACACATAGATAGCCACAGATTTTCTTTTTTTTGTTGGAGTACTCTTTTCTATATTTTGTGACTTAATTGCAACTCTTTCAAGGAATCTGTTATTACCCGACATGAGAGTAGAGTTGGTGACATGTTTCTACTTTAGTGCTTGACAAACAGAAAGATGATTCACTGAGTTTTGAGTTAATTAAGTAAATGAAAAAATTTATGCTCTTAGGTTTGTTAAATGACGTTGCATGCTTGTTGCCTTATAATCACATTAAGTCTCTAAATTGAGTTATGTACAGATTTAAGTTTCCAGTTGTGTTTACAAGGCATGTTTATTTTGTTATTTCAGTAGTAGAGTATCATCAACCACGTAAAGTTTGTTTTGCTATACCATTCTAAATGTGCCTTTAGTAAATAGGATGCTAGTCTTGAATGGAACACTACTGATGCACCAGTATCTCGTTTGTAGTGCTGAAAGGCAGTGATCATGCAAAGAAGGTTACAGATTTGCTATTCTTGATTCTTGAGATAATTACTGTTAATTGACCAAGCAAAATCAAGTGATTGGGACCTTATGTAAAATAGGCAGGCTTGCTACATACAGTATGACAGTGGTGTGCAGCAGAATGGTAGGATTCGTGCTGACTTTTTCTGCACTACACAAATTTACTAGCAACTATGAAATGTTGTTGGAATTTCTAATTTTTGTATGAGCATGACATATGATTGCAGATTACTCAACAGGAGGTGCCAAACTTGTGTTCCAATATAAACAGGTTACTGTAGGCCGTTTATAGAGGGTCTTTATTATAACTTGTAAGTGCTTTCTATGTACATACACATTGCTTCTTGTTGTCAGAGGACATTTGCCCATCTTGCATTGCATGATCTAACTTATTGACTACCCTTGTGGCAGGCAGTTCTCCAATATAGAGATTATTCCTGTAAGTTGCTTATGGCATGCTCCTGCAAATAGAACTGTTGCTACTTGTTCAAACTGGGTAATTCGATTATGTCTATCTTTGCTTTTCTTTTAAGTTTGACACTCTTGTCTCAGCTGATTGAATTAAATAAGAAAGATTACAATAGATTCTATGGTTGTACATAGTGCTTCAATTTTAGGTAGCAGGGTGAAATTGGTGAAATCTGTTCATGAATTTTTTTGAACAAATTTCATACTGATTGAACTGCGATATCAGTGACCTTTGTCACAGCAGTTAATTAATGTTTGAAAAACAAGAGCAGGAATGACACGTCATAATTGTGACTGGAGGAAACATAGGCTAACTCTGTTAGAACACGCTAAAGCAGCTGTACACTGTTACTAGTATGTAAGAAGTATTTTATGAAAACTTCTGATTTGCAAAGGCACAAGTGCAATTGCTGACTTTTAATTAATTGGCATCTGTTTGCTTTTGCTGTTGGCATCATGTATTGACATGACCCATTTTGATCAAGGTGGACGCCTGCTATGTGAGATCATTTGCGGTGTACAGTGTGCGTGTGTGGTTGCATGGTGTTACATTTGTACGGATGTAATATTTATGTAAATAGGAATGAAATTCTGTATTATGAGTTATTTTTTGTTCTTTCATTTTTTGACAGTCATCCAGCAAGAAGAGACGAAGGTCTACTGGAGGTGGAAACAGAACACCTGGCAACAGTAAAAGACACAAAGCAATAGGCAATAGTGAGGGAAAGAAACCAAAGAAACGTCGTAAATCTACTGCTGCCAGTTCTGACGATGACACACTGGATCCGGATTTTCAAAAGTAATATTCCACTAATATATAGAAACAAAACAAACTGTCTTTTCTATTACGTGTATTGTTTCACGATAGACACAATAGTGCAGTAGTTAAGTGTAGCTTGTTCAAAGTAAGGTTTTAATTATATTATATGTACGTATATGTATCTAGCTATACATGTACACTACAATCAGGATTGGTAACCTACACGTACTATACAGTGTAAAGTACTATCACGTATAGCATGATAGTGAAAGGACCGATTTATACGGGAACTTACACATGGCTACGAAGTTGTCTGGTAAGATTGCCATTATTACTGGTGCGGCAGGTGATATAGGACGAGCGTCAGCTATGCGACTTGCCCGTGACGGTTGCAATTTGGTTCTAGTGGATCTAGCTGGGACTGACTTGGAATCTGTAAAACAGGAGGTGGAGTCGAATGGAGCAACTTGCCTAGCAATACGTGCCGACGTTACAAAATCAGATGATGTCCAAGATTTCGTATCACGAGCAGTTCGCAGGTTTGGAAAAATTGATTTATTGTTCAACAACGCTGGTGTGCAAGGATGCTTCACTCCGACAAACGACTATCCAGAAGAGGATTTCAGTAAGGTGATTAAGGTTAACGTGGAAGGAGTCTTCCTTTGCCTTAAATACACATCTCAAGCAATGGTAAAGTCAGGACAAGGTGTTATTGTCAACACTGCAAGTCTTGCTGGAATGATTGGACCACAGAACATGTTGGCGTACTCTGCGTCAAAGCATGCAGTAGTGGGAATGACTAAAACAGCCGCCAAAGATCTGGCCCCATATAACATACGCGTGTGTGCAATATCCCCAGGCCTGGTAGAAGGTAAAATGTGGAAAACCCAAGTAGCTGGCCAAGCTCAATGTAAGCAAGGTGATGATGCAGGGACAATCAATTTAGAACAAATGAAGGATCGCATGTTGAGTGGGATTCCAATGAAACGACTTGGAAGATTAGATGAGATAGCATCGGTTGTAGCATTTTTATTCAGTGATGATGCATCTTATCTAACAGGAACAGTTATCCCAATTGATGGAGGACGGCTGCAGTAAACAATACTACGCTTATCTGTGCTACAAAGCAGCATCTAAAGGCATAGCTGGTTGTGTTGGTGATAATGGTTTAGCAAGAAATTCTGAAAATTTGACCACGTGATCACGTCCTCGGACTTCATGTGGCAGCAATGGCAACTTGGTTATGTGAAAGTCCTCATACAAATCGCATATCTATACACAACAAATGTGCCATAACATCGATCATCTTATATGATACAGTATTATAATTTCACCTGGTCAAGGTACTTAGCTTGTAGTCTCCTGCGAGAAGCACACGTTGAGCAACCTCCATAACCTGTAAATAGCAAGAAACAGCTACTAAAGGCCACTGTATTAATGACTTGAAATTTACCAGACTGTATCAATATTGATCAAACAACAATTAACAAGAACTGTCAAGAACATGCTAATGTATACTTATGACAGAAATAACAAATAAGTACATGGTAGCAGTGCAGTGCACTTTCCGGCCATTCCATTTTTCAATTTTTTAGTTTGGTTAAAAATTGAAAAGTACATTGTCCATTTCAATTCTTTGACCAATTTTAACTAAAAATTAAAAATTGAAATGGGATTAAAAGCGTTGCTGGGTTCAGAAATAATTATTCTAATCGCTTTGGCGCAAGTTTGGGTGCACCTAAGTGACCTTTACTATACCTGCAAGTGTTACAAACCGAATCCCTCTACTAGCACAAGTGTGCAATCAACAAATTAGAGACGCCACATCAACTGAACAAAAGTTCGCTTCCCTATAGAGTCATAGATCGTTACTGCTAATTGCTATATTTCATCAGTGTGTTATTGAGATTGTGACATAGAGAGTACACCTTGAAGGACTGTGCACCATCAATCAAATTGCTTTATCACGTCTACGTGCTGTCACTGAAGACTAGATAGAATATACTTGGCCAGAAAGTGCAGCTGTCATTTCAATTTTTTTATATGTAGTTGTCTCAATTATCAATTTTGTAATTTTTAATTTTTACATAAAAAGTGGTCCAAAAATTGAAATGCACGATGTACTTTTCAATTCTTAACCAAACTAAAAATATTGAAAAGTGGAATGGCCAGAAAGTGCACTGACCATATTGGTAAGACAATTCAACTCTGCCAGATTTTGAACCCTACCAATGTCAAAGCACATTGGTATACAAAGTAAAATAATCAACTTTGTATGGAAGAGTGCATAAATTCCTGTTCTACTACAAACGTTAAGATTGTGTAAGTACTTACCCTATGCTACTTGTAAGATTAGTCAAAGTAGCCTCACAATAACTACGACACACCGCAAGTTAATGATATATTAATTGCCAAACATGCACACCTGTTATGACACCAAGATATAAGAATAAAAATGCAGTAACAAATCTCTCATTTCATTACATAAACACTAAAATTACTCCACACCTGTCCCATTATTGCTGTTGCACAAGCAACATTCAAGTGTTTACCAAGAAATAAAGCAACATTAAGCTTAGCAGTTACTCGATTTCAGCAACACTTATTAGCTTGGTAAAGAAAGGTCTAAGTCTTCAATTGAGTTACAATCTTAACCTTAATAAGTAAAGTTATTTAGAAAAGTAACAAGCTGTTTGGTTTCTAGATGACTATACAAAGCCTATACAGATAGAAAATGTTTTTTTCAGATACACCAAACATTTCGAAAGTCTATAAAAAGTGCAACAGGGTTGTATTTTCTACATTGAGAATACATCATTACAACAACAGTTTGCATACTCTCTGTACGTTTGTATATACACAGATACATGTAGTTCATATAGTTTCTTGCACTGCCATTTGTGGAGAATCTCAAAATTAAAAAAAATGATAAAACTTATGCTCCAACAGAGCATACATAATCTCCAGAAAATGATAAAATATCTGAACGTTTCAAAAGTCATTACACACTGACACATACTGTCATTTTGTTTTACTACTACATACTTTACCAAGTTATGAACATTTACAAAACTAATTACAACAACGAGTACTACAACAATAGCACCGAGTGCCAGCATACGACCTATAATAGAAATAATACCTTCGCGTGATTCTAGAGGAAACACAAGCTGGTTGACTATAATATTGTGAGTGTCAATAGAGTATTTGGCAAGATCCTGTATCAGTCGTTCAGTTTCATACAAAGATAAGAATTCAGCAATACAAACACACACAAATGTTGTTTGATCCTACAGTTAAAACAGTGGCAATAATCAAATTTTAAAAATCTTGAGAAATTACTGACAGCATCCCTAAATTGTTCATTGACTTGTTTCACTGCTGGTAGTAGTTCTTCAAACTTCTGGACTAAATCATCACTTGATGTGCCTGACATACCAAACATACCTCCCAACTACAACACAACAAACTGAATATGCTAATCAATTATGTACAAACCCTCCTGGCAAGAGACAACATACCTGACTCAACATTCCAGTAAATTTCGATTTAAGTTTCATCAACTTCCCAAGACCCTTTTCCAGAAGAGAAGGAAATGACAACAACCGAAGTGTGTGACCCGTAGGTGCAGTGTCAAACACAACCACTGAAAAGTTCATGCCCTTTACTAGTCTGTAAAAGACACACAGCAACAGTGGCACATTTGGACAAAGAAAAGGCAGATCAACAATAGAACTAACTTGAGAACTTCGGCAAAGCTCATTGCTTCATCAATACCAGGGAAAGCACCAATTACTTCTTGCAGAACCATCTTGCTTACTGTCTTTACATCTACATACACATATAATACAGCTAGACACAAGTGTGTATTAATGCTTTAGAACATTGCAACAAAAATAAGATACCATAGTGTTGGCAATGCAGATCGAGAAATACCACTTTGTTTTGTGCAGTCAAACTATCAGTAAACAGCTTGTGATTCCAGATACATGCAACACATGGTAATCACAACAATCTGTTTTGAAGTGGCAAAATAGAGCATTGTTGGGATAGCCTCAGATATCTTTTAGTAATAACAATTTAAACAATTTGACTGTTTTGCCATCTCAGAAGCAATCAACCAAGAGAGATTTGTAGAATCAAAGTACTTATTGCTCACATACTAAATCTTTGTCAATTTCCTATTGTTATCCTTTGCAAAAATCTATGATACTAACAAGAAATCATGGTTTCCTAAATATGTTTCATATAAGGTATGATAATCATGATGTATTTCTGCTTAGGCACTGATAGCCTTAACCTAAAAATAAGAAAGCAAATCCAAACTTTCTGTGCATTGTGTGTGTGTGTGTGTGTGTGTGTGTGTGTGTGTGTGTGTGTGTGTGTGTGTGTGTGTGTGTCAGGTTCAAGTCACAGTGATGACAAGATATGGCATAATTTCCTTGGGCAAGAAACTCACACACAATTGCTCTCTCGACTCAGGAGTATAAATGAGTACCTGGTCATTGACTGTGGTGGCAAAGACCCCCAACTGCTACAAAGTCCATCAGTCACTGGGGTCCTGGTGGGACTTCGGGTGCCCACACCACGGTTGGCGTCGCAGTCAATGCTCCTACAAGTACCTGGCCAGGCTCCAGGAGATTGCTTAGCACGGCCCATAGCTCCTGCGTCGTGCACAGAAACCCAGCCAGATGGCTGGGGGGCATAACTGTAAATGGCAGCTCCTTATCCATTTGCCATTTTTTGCATTTTGCGTGTGTGTGTGTGTGTGTGTGTGTGTGTGTGTGTGTGTGTGTGTGTGTGTTTGTGTGTGTGTGGTCAAAATCCTTTCCTTAAAAAAAGTAAACCGTACAACTTCACACACAACCTGCAGTACAGTACTTGCAAAATATGGACAAGCTAACATCAACCACATGCAAGTTAAAGTCATGAAAAACATATGTGTGTTGCATTGCAAGTCAGTTCCCATCATTCATATTGCTAACAAATGCAAATAAAGCATAATCCTCATTTGAAGACAAATACGACTAGTCATGCAAGAAACCTAACACTGTCCTTTAACTTTAAATTAATTAAGGGTTTAATGATCTACATGTTGAAAGTCATCCTTTCGTTTTGCCTATTTTGAAATGATCCACTTCATCATCTTTTGAAAAACCACACAATTGAAAAGTACACTCAAACTCCCCTTATCTGGGCAGCTTGGGACCGGACACTGCCCATAACTCAGAAACGGCCACATCTGGGAACACCCCACAATTTGCTCAATATGTACACCTGTATGATTAACATTCAATTTTGCATCCCTACATGTAAGTGAATGCACATACGTACATAATAGATGTACATGCACACTGTACACTGATCTTTGTCTCGAGCGTCATCACAGACCTCTTTCGCTTCTGCGGGGCAGGCGTCTGCGTTGGTCTAGTCTCAGACATCTTCAGGTAAGTCTTACAAGCTGTAAATAAGAAACTAGCACCTAAGTATGGCTATCTGTCGACAAGAAACTGGACTAGTACTGGACTTTTGATTACACGACCTTTGCCTCGACCTCGTGCATGTGGACGACGCGCAATACACGTGATGCAATTGTGCAATACGGGGGTGCCCGGTAGACGGACGTGCCCGGATATGGGACGTCCGGATAAGGGGAGTTTGAGTGTACAAAAATGCACACAAAACACTCCTGCAAGATGGCAGAGGCAATAATCAAGCCTCTATCCACATGAGGACTGCAAATGTGTGAAATTCTAAGTTTGATACATCCTGGTATGGACACATGTAGAAGGTCCGGCACTATTATCAATAGAGCCTGCCTCGAATATAGGCTACCCTCATTGAAAAGCCACAGCTGGTAACAGTGCTAAAAATAGAGGTCACAGACTATATTCCAAGACATATGATACCTTCATCAGCAACTAATACCGTGTTCATACTAGTAACTTCAGAACCAAGTTGGACTAGATATATTTTCTTCAAGATTGTTATTACTGTACTCTACTCAAAATACTTGATAAAGGCCTCATTCCGACACTGACTTTGGCCATCTAGATCACTTTCTACTATACCTAGCACGATTCTGAAGTCTCTAGAGTGCACATGGTATAAGAAGTATCATATTCGACCATATATGTACATGCTACAAGTACCTATGCATTCAACTCACCAGGTTCTGCCAGATCATCCATCATTTCAGTTGCGTCTGCAATTTTAGAGTCAATTTCCTGTAATGGAAGCAAATTAGTTTGCCATACCAAACATCATATGTTAGGTACCATAGCAAAGAGATTGTCAAATCCATTGACTTTAGTTGGAGTACTAGTAAACTTCTGTTGAAACGAGTCAGAAATGTTATGAGCAGGATCAGTGGAAATGATAAGAACCCTTTCTCTCACACGTGACAACAGTGCAGCAATGCTGCTACTACACATTCAAATCAATGTTGCGTCAAATTATACTAATATACAATTGCTTAAATCATAAATTAAAGTTACCATTTTGTAATTCAAGAACAAACTAAATGAAGAAGCACTACAGTGCAAACCCTCCGTGTGCCATAGCCATGCAGCTTGCATGTAATTAGTCAGAGCCTATTAGAAGAGCATGAGAAGAAGGCTGGACACATTGAGTGGCAAGACACATTGCAAACGTATTGTAATGGACTTTCTCACTTATTTACCAGCAGTAGACACATTTCCTAAACAATCGGCAACCATCTTCTATGCGAGTTTTGACGATGAACGAATGCGCAGCAGAAACGCATACTAAACTGGAACTACATACTATTCAAAACTGCAAATGTCAGAATGTACCTGAACTATACTTTCGCTAAGTTTTGTGCTGGTCCAACACCATTGAAGCACGTGTTGGCCAACGGCGTAGCTATGGGGAGACGTGGGGCACAGACCTTCCCGATATTTGTCAAAACCGACATAAACTTGTAATATAGTTATGATAAATTTGCTCGGGTGTACTATGTCACTCGATTGATGTTTATGTGGTAACAGCGGTTACAGTTGGATCTAGACGAGATGCTAATAACAGTGGGATCTAAGATGTTCTATACTACAAAGTAGTGGTGTTATGTACACGATGGCATGTCAACCGATTTCAAGGATGACTTTTAAATCAATGTAGACATACATGCATGCATACATACATTTTTTCTGTTTGTATTGAGAGTCTTTAATTAAGGTAAAGACTCGTGTAAAACATTTACATTGCAATCATACACACATCAATTAAGCTAGATTCCATTGTCACATTAAAAGTGGTCTCCAGTAGTTAGTAGCCTTGTTTTTCTTGACTTCCCATCATCTGTATTTTCATCCTTATGGTGTGCCTAACTGCAGCCACTATAGCTTTCCCTGAGAGTTTCCCCTCTTCCTCCAATATACATTGTGATTAAGGATATCGTTAGGCTTGGTGGTACATGTATCGCCACTAATAGAAGAAGACTTAACATTGTCTCATGTAAATACAGACATATGTAATTATCCAAACATAGCCATATGCTCTGTGTGTGCCCCCCCCCCCCCCAACCACGAAATGCTAGTTACGCCGCTGTATTGGCTGTATTATTCATTAGCTATCACTGTGATTCCTGTGTAGATCCTGTGTTGAGTTGTTGACATAGCAACGTGCATCATTGAAATAATTTAGCACATGCTTTACCAGCAATAATTGGTCGGTCATTGGTCTATGGCCGGTATTACTATACCTAGCGTTTCACGCGTCGGTAATAAAGTTTCCTACAGATTTACATTACAGATGTAAGCAGTGCTTACAAGTAATGCAATGTAAATTGGTTAACTAAATAGCACTGAGTTGTGCAAGTATCACTCGACTAAAAGCCTTTTATAAGACTAATAAAAAGCTGCTCTACTACGACAAACAAAGCACTTTATTTTACCAAAAATTTATGCACCTTTTACAAAAATTGATTTTTGTTGACATACGAAATTGGTACAGTACACATTACACAGTACAAAGATCCTGCTGACAAGCAAGTGCGTATACAGTACATGTAATTGTTATTGTTGCAAATATCTATGCTGCAATTCAAATCTTCAATATGGTCAATTGCCTTCCTGATATATTCAATCTTCTTGCATATATTTGCACCATTTTGTGCTCCATACATATAGCATAAATCGATTTCATGCATCTGTGAGGTTAGAGATACATAATAAGGTTTCTGTGCCATATACAGTACGTATACAGTGTATGTACAAATAGTTACATGCAGCCTTAACAGCTCAGAACAATTCAATCTATGAACACCGCAAAACCATTTCTTACTAAGTTTTATTTTTAATTAAATCAGTCAAGAAAAATGCAAGTTCAGTCTAGACACCGAGACGCTATTGATTTGCTCCACAATACTAGTCAAATTTTGTAGTTTTTTTATATAACAATTGTTGACAAATTTCATTTTGTAGACACGAGCATGAAAGGTTTCTAGAAACAAGTTGTGCAATTTTAATCACCAAACTGGTGTGATTACATTGTTTGGTAAATGTTCAGGTTGGGTATCTGAAACAACTACAAAATATTTATAGATTCCATGCCACTGATCTTATCTGAATAGCACACATATTCGTAACATCTGTTCAGCGTCGCACCAGTAGCGTGCCGGTAGAAGTAATTACATGCTTCACTAGCGAGAGTAATAACAGACTTACAATTAATGTGTACAAAAGTACCAATAGCACCGTGCACCTACACCATGCAGAAATATACTGAGTAGATCACAAAGTTGCCACCACAAATTCAGTCCAGCTAACTTACCTACATCTACAAATTAATTAGCGTCAAGGAATCCGTCTTTTACCTGCACGTTGTCTTTCCCACTCCTCCCTTGCCACCTACAAATACCCATCTAAGCGACGACTGATCAATAACGTTACGAACAGAAGGCTCAATGTCCTGAGTGTCGTTCTCGATATATGCTTCCGCCATTGCTAACGTACGTTAGCAAAGTCAGTCTAAAGTGCGTTAATTACGGCTACTGATGTGTGGGATATTCTGTTGGATAATCGTAAATGAGGAAGACAATAAAGGCTATGACGAGACTAAAAGGAGTATTCTTCGTTTAGTAAGACGACGTGGTCCGGATGGTTTTGAAAGCAGCGTACATAAAATTAACTGCAAGTCAAGTTGTTTACCGCACAAACTAGCTTCTTCTTGCGAAGAAAGCAACAAGCAGGAAAAGGCCACTTGTGATACCGGTGATGAATTCTTCGTACGTTTGGAAATGGCTGCTAGTGTTCTTCATCTGCGCGGAAAGTTTACTTCTCAACCATTGAAAGATGACATGGGCAATGCGTTGCTATGGAACGGAGAGATATTCGGTGGTGTTGAGGTTGTCCATTGTTGGCACTTGCGACACTCAGAGTACTCATACACATAGTAGCAGAGGCTAGTAGGCAAGTAGGCTCGCGGATAGGAATGGCAGACCGTATATAGACTCTACCACCTATGAATATGTTAGCTCTGTGAATACTTTAGCTCAAGTTGAGTTGCATGTACCTGTTCTAATTTTACAAATAGCTGACATAGGACTAGCTTGGAGAACTCTCACAGAATCACACAGAAATTGACAAGTCTAGCAAAAATGCATGTAGGCTTTGTAGTAAGGTGACACAAACATTAATGTTTGTTTTGTGATTTGCACAGACTACCCAACTATATCCCAATCTGAGCAGGACAGTTCTTGCAACTGTTTGAAAGACTTTTGTGTTCTACTTTGTATGTACAAATAGGGTCTAAACGACATCATTTACTTATCAATAAAATAATTGTGTGGAGATGGTATGGGTGTGCAGGAGCAAAATTGGGAGTCATCTCACTTTTCTCAAAAGTTGACCTTTTGAGATGGGACCTGGATCCAGATTAATTAATCCCCAAAATTAAGTGGTTGTTTCTGTATCAAAGGTTTACCATCCTTTCAAACTTTATCAAAATCTATCCACACATTTTTGAGTAACATGCTCACAAACAAACAAACTAACAAGCCTTATTAGTTAGAGGTAGAATTTTTGTGATGACATAGTATATTTGATAAAATTAGTATTAAACAGTACTGTATATATAACTGATGCTATTACAGGTGAGAGATATGGACAATGACACAGAAGTTCTTCTGAAAGCACTTGGAGATTGTGTTAGCAGTGCTGATATTTTAGCTGTCATGTCACGTGTGCAGGGGCCTTGGGCTTTTGTATATTATCAGGTTAGCTGTGTGGCACTTGAATTGCCAGAAGAAACATGCTGGCATTTGTGATTGGTGATGCATGGTCTTGTTAGGCAAAACACAGATTACTGTGGTTTGGCCGGGACTTTTATGGTCGACGTAGTCTACTCTGGCATCTTCCACGTCACCCATTGGACTTGTTTGCATTGTCTTCGATAGCTACAAGAACTGGAAAGCTGACTGTATGGCTGACATTGTCTTTCAACAGGAGTGAGACAAATTTGTTTTGTTTTTTGTATGTAGAAGTGGTTGGAAGTTCCCGTAGGAATCTATTCTCTTAATTTGGCATCATTGCTGACAGGTAGACTGAATCATTCTTTCTCATGAAAATTGGAAGATAAAGTTTAATTATTGGGCTTTTATTTACTCTAGACAAAGTTCACATTACTTATTACTGTTGGAGATATGAATATCAAGTGTTTAGACATAATGAGGAACCTTTACAACAGTTTGAAACACTGCCAGCTGAATGTCAACAGTACATTTCTTTTACACTTTCTGCCATTTCAGTAGCTCCTCCAGTTTCACCATTCAATGCTAGTTTGACTTCAGTGACAGTAACTTTGCACAGTGAATGCCATGTTCACCAATCAATCATCTGTAGTCAATACCCAGATGGCTCATTACATTCTGGTGTGAGAAGACAATTAGCAGAGACATTTCTTAATCTTCTTGAAAAAGCAGTTGGGAAACGTGTTACAAACATTCCATCATTAGGTGATGTAGCGTCACAAAGACTTCTGGACATAGACAGGAAAGACAGAAGAGTTCTCACTACAAACCATTTGGGCCATAGTACACAGATAATGGGAAATGCTAAAGTAGGTGTTTTGTTTTCTGGTGGAGTCGACTCTATTGTTCTTGCAGCTATTGCTGACAGGTTACTTTACAATCAGCTGTGTAGTGGCAAGATTTGATGCCATTCTTTTTAATAGATGTGTAGTCAAAGATGACGAGATTGATCTGTTGAATGTTGCTTTTGAACAAAAAGACAAAAGGTTAAGGCAGTGTGATGTAAGGAAGCCACACGAGAGTGATGGTAGGTTCTTATTGGAAAGGTATGAGAACTGACAGTTGCTTTTTAATTTTACATGACTTTTCTTGTTACTTTAGTGATTTTGATGTGCCGGATCGCTTAACAGGACTTTCAGGATTACAAGAGTTGAAAAAATTAAATTGTGAAAGGACTTGGAACTTTGTGCAGGTTTATGCCAGTGATTCTTAAACTACAGCATGTCAATACCTTTATTAGCTGGTTTAGACTACCAAATCACCAGCTATGCATAATAATAATATGTGTGTCATTGTTTCAGGTTTGATGTAAGGTTTACCACTGTTATTTATGTGTTCTATATTTGTTTATCTCATTGCAATTGCCTAATAGCAAGCGATTTTGAATATTCTTTGTTCGTCAGTCTTGTAAGCTCTGAGATCATTTACTAACCAAATGTGCAGGTCTTTAATTGTTTCAGTCAGTGGCTCATAGTGTGACAAGGTGTAAAATTGATTAATTAATTAAACTGTTGTCTTGATTTCAAAGTAGTGAAAAGTGAACATAGAGAGTGGGTTTGTGTAGATTAATGTTTGGTTCTGAGTAGCTTTGCTGACCATAGTATGCCGCCATGCTCAAGAATTTGTTTGCCATCTTTGTGAAAGAGAAAGTGAAGTGTTTACACTCTATTTACACTTACATGCCACAGGCTATGTGCATTGTCAACTCATCTTGTAGTAAACAGTGTTCTTACATCAGGTCTGTGCTCTTGTGGTTTAGGAGTGTTGTGTGTGGAACATGCATTAAAGTTCTGTGGTTACAGTATCATCTGGTTTTGTGGTTGGTATCATCTTACAAGAAGTACAAGATCCCAAACCTTTACTTCATATGAACTGTTTCTAAAGTAATGCTCATTACATGGCAGAAGTGTGCACCAATCCAGTTTAAGCACGTGTATATCAGATTTTATACTATTATAGTTTAAGGTCTACAGTAGAATAGACCTGAAGTTTTGACATTGCACGTTTAATTTTTTATCATGTTTGTGGCTGTTGTCAGGTACTTTGAATTATGTACCTTACCTTCTACTGCTAGCTTATTCTCACCAGTGAACTATACTCAAGGCAATAATGGTGGCTATTAGCTGTGCAGCTCGCAAGGCAGGCAAAACAGTTGTTCAGTAGCAAAGATGAGTTAAAGAGCTCTGGTGTTTTAGCAAGATTACTGTTAGTGTGCAAAGATAGCACGTGTTTTTGAGACATGATTATTTGCATGGTATGTGGTATTTGATTGTAGCCAAAAAAGGATATTATTAATAAACAATCATACTTTTTATAACGTTTTAGTACTTAGTAGGTTTCAAAAATAATTTCTTGGAAAAAGTATGAGTACAAGAGATGATAAGAGTTGCTTGTAACATTTAAATTTGTCTAATTAATTGTATGCAGATTAATGTTAGAGCTGAAGAGCTGGAAAGAGACAGGTAGGAGTTGATTTCTTACATTAGATGACAACTATTTATTTGAAGGATGTCAACTTTACTCAGGGACAATCATATTGGTGATCTGGTCTATCCTCATACAACAGTCTTGGATGACAGCATAGGATGTGCCTTGTGGTTTGCAGCAGGAGGGAAAGGATTGCTGAACACTGCTGGTATTTGCTTCATGAAAGAGGAGAGTATATTTTGTGATATTGACTGGCTCTTTAGACTCGTCCTCTTGTTCTTATCTGAGTCAAGCAAAGGCATGCAACACTATGGAGTTTTGTAGTGAATAAAATCAGTTTTCTGTTTGGCTAGGTTCTTCTAGTTGGCATGGGAGCAGATGAGCAATTAGGTGGATACTCACGGCATAGACAAGCCTTTCAGTCAGTACAGCTTGTAGTTGCATTTGTACATAGTTACAAAGAGAATTAAGTCTTAATTTTAGACTTCATGCTTGGCGTGGTTTGTTGGATGAAATTCATCTCGATGTCAATCGAATTTCGCAAAGAAATTTAGGAAGAGATGATAGGTATGCATTGGAGCGCGCACGCACACGCTGAGACTTGCACCACAGCTGCTTTCATTAATTAAGTTAAGGGAGTAGTAGATCTATATCATGTATCATGTTTTATGTACATAGATGCATCTCGGACCATGGCAGAGAGACACGTTTACCGTACTTGGATGAAGACGTTGCTAGCTTTCTGAACTCACTTCCAGTCTGGTGCAAGGTATTAATCTGTTCTGACTTATTAGCTACCAAGAATAGAACAAGGATGGGAAGGCTTGTACTGTATGTCTGACAACCATAGTGATAACTTATGAGTGTAATCTCTTGTATATTTGTTATGATACTAATCTTGAAAATGTACTTATTAAAATGTTGCTTAAGGTGTAGCTGTGCACTTTGTTAATTAATTAAGGTCAATGACTGATGGTCTAAGGGCTTTCCAACAATAATTTGCTAGCACAAAGCCTGACCACAGGTTTTGTGGCAGTGGTCTTCATTTAATCTAAGGGTGGAACTTTTCTAGAAATGTAAAAACACAAGATCATATATGTATGTATCATACAAGTTCACAACATGGTGAATTTAGAGTATCTGCAAATCATGCCACATCAAGACTTTAGCCTTAAGCGGCGTTTCTTTCTATCAATATTTTTATGCTTATAGACAATCTGTATGAAGAATTTTCACAGCAAAATAGGACAAGCTTACCCTTTTATGAAGTTGCTGCTATAATACTTAATGATATCTAATGATTAATTATTCAAAGCAGTGGTATTTTCTGTGCTTTGGCGTGGTCCAGTTGAATTTCCAAAACCTTGGCTGTACAGGCTTGACTAATTGTTCAGGACGATGTTCATCAAGTCATTGTCATTTCAGCGCCGGATCCAGGAATTTTTAAAAGAGGGGTTTACCGTTAGCAGTTATATAAAGCATTACTAGTTTTCTCTTTTCTAATGAAATTATATGAAATTATTGAACCACGCCTATTGGAAAAGAGGGGTTGCAAACCCCTAAACCCCCTGTGGATCTGGCCCTGCATTTAGTGGTCTAGCAATGAATGACTTTCTTTCAACGTTAGAGCATTTGTAATTATTGGTCTTTGGTCTTGTGGAATGGCAACGTGTGCATGACTATGACAGAACATGAGTGGGTTTGCTACTAAGATCTTATGACTACAGCTGACATTTACTTTCAACACTTCTGTGAGTACTTGAGCCAACAATAATTGTTAATTGCGATACATTTATTGCTGTGTGTGTGTGCGTGTGTGTGTGTGTGTGCGTGCGTGTGTGTGTGTGCGTGTGCGTGCGTGTGTGTGTGCGTGTGCGTGCGTGTGTGTGTGTGAAGACTTATACTTGCATGCATGCAGATTGTGTCTGATTTATATTTATTCTATTCTAGGCTGATCCCCGTCTACCTCGTGGTGAGGGAGAAAAGATTTTATTGCGAGATGTTGCTCGTTTAATAGGACTAGATGGTTCAGCCACATGTCCAAAACGAGCTATTCAGTTTGGTTCAAGAATAGCTAAACTTCAAGGTTCAGGAATCAAAGGCTCTGACGTTTCCAGCCATTTACAAATATAGAATTAGTTGACACGTACAATTAATGCTCATCCTGTGCAGTTTGGATGAAAGTGTGAAAATCAGGAAGGATAGGCATGTGTAAGTATAAAGATAACTACCTTCTTATTGGTTTGTAACTTTTCTGCTGTAAACACATTCCGTTGTGGAGTTTGAGCTAGATCAGTTTGTTGAATAGTCTCGCGTAGCCAGACTCTACCGCCGCGTCATGCTTCCAAAGGATTTGGCGTCCTAGTCTGTAATATTCGGCCTGCAGTTGATGGTCGGACTTGAAGCTCTATCCTATGCTTGAAGTTGTTGTGGTATGGTTTCCTACATGGGGGGGAGGGTAACGACCAGCAGTCAGTCATTCCGGTGTTTTTTGAGTTATGAGTTTAGCGTACGGAGCGTATGTAAATAATACAAGTTGTGCTAAACGAACACCACACTTGTTTTGTGCGTTGGACAAGTCTCGCGCAGCCAGCCACTCCCCCTTTTCACTTCCGTTGCAGGGAGAGGGTCTGGTAAGGTTCCTTTGATGTCTTGGTTCTTGCGACCCCTTCGAAGTTTTTCCTTCTGTTTCTGCTGCAAGTGCTGCTGGACTTTGTTCTTGTTTAGGCGAGTTCATTTGCTCTTACAGTTTGCGTGGCTGCCTGCTCTAGGCATGGTAATTGAGAGAAGCATGCAGGTCGTGTTCTTGTACAACCTTGGCAGGTGAGTTGTTCTTCGCGAAATTGCTTAGAGGCTTGATGCAGCTGCAGCGATAAAGCTAAAAATTTAGCAACAGGAGTCAGGCCTAGGACGAGCAGCTTCTGTTTCCACCTCAGTCTTACACTTCATTGGCTTCCGTACCAGCTGTCTTGTATAGATGTTGCGTGATCATGCACTTCGAATTTTCGTAGGTCTTCCTTGTACGTACACGCTAGTTGTTGAATCCTGTTGGTTGATGATATCCTACGTACTGTACGTCAGTAGCCAAAGTGAACAGGCAGACACGTGAGAGCAATGAACTCGCCTAAAACAAGAACAAAGTCCAGCAGCACCTGCAACTGAAACAGAAGCGAAAACTTCACTGTACATGCGGATACTAGTTACCAGATGCGTTCCCATCAGTTGCTCGCTTATATCATCGTCTTTACGCCCCATGAATGCAGGGGTCAGCAGAACCAAGACATCAAATCGGAAACTGAAGCCTCAAATACAGTGTCTGTTGGAATAATTGGTATGCGTGGCAAAAAGACGTCTTCACTCTTGCAACTGCCTGTTAGAATCGTCGCTTTGATGACATTGCATGGTGAGTAATGTCTGAACATGCAACCACCCTTGTACCATTGCATAACGTAGGAGGGTCCAGGTTTCTCAAAAGCATGATGGGTGCTCCAAATTTAAGCATCAAGTTGTGTGGTAGAACACCTGGAATTTGCAGAGAATTTAAATTAAAATTCTGCTGAATAGTTCACTTGTTGGTCGGAGTACAAAACCGAGTCAAAATATTTGTAACACTTAATTAGTTTTGTTCTCCTGCATGGCAACTTTTGCAATAGAAACTCAAAATTTTAGCCAGTTAAGGTCTTCAAAATGCTGTTGCATGTTTGCGAAAACTGTTTCTTCAATTTTCTCTTCTGAAGTGTGAGAAATGCCTAGGTTGGTCATTAGGAACCGTTCCATTTCCAATGTTTAAGAGAGCTGAAGCAAAGTGTTCTGCTGTTTGGTCTCCGATATGATATACTTGCATGTTTCCAGTTAACTTTAGCTTGATTACGTGTCTCCAAGAAAAGTCGCTTTATACATGCATTCAACTCATCACCTTTGGTTCCTCTAGGCACAACAGGTAAATGTCTGTCGAAAGTCACCAGCCAAGATAAAAGTCACACCACCCTTAATTCTGTTATTACCTCGGTCTTGTAATGTCCTGTTGACAGCTTCAAATGCAGACTTGTAAGACATCTTCCCAGACTACTAATTTACACTCAATCAAAACTTGCGCGAGGGAGGTTCTCTTTGAAATGTTGCAAACTGGATTCTCCTGTCTGGAGAGATCCGGTGGCAGTTTAAAAGTGGAATGGGCGGTTTTCCACCTGTAAGCAGAGTGGCTGCAATATACCTATATCTAATGATGCCACAACTATAGCAATCTTTTCTCTGACGAACTTTAGTCAAGAGAAGGTTGAGAACAAATGTCCTTTTAGTGCCACCCAGTGCACTAAGAAATACATACCTCCATTTTTTTGACTAGACTTCTCTTTGTTCTTCCGTCAGTTTGGGCTCATTTTCTTCAATGAAGCCAAGAAGTTCCAAGACGCCATAGGAAAGTTCACGTATGATCTCTGGAGCCAAAGCATGTTCATTGTTTCTAGAGGGTGTCGGTAACCTTAATTAAGATGTGTGTATGAGGAAGACCACGATTTTGCTATTCAATAGTGTGCATGTGGCACATTGTTTTCCCAAAGGCGCCACCGTCTTTTGTAGTCATTAATTAGTCTCATGAGCTTATCAACTTTGAGTTTAAACACCTTGGCGATAATGTCGTGTCTTTCAGTTGCCTTTTGACCTTCACAAAGCTCGTTTTCAATCTCCTTGCATTTTCGATTGCAAGTAGATAAATTAAATGTGCGGAACGTACAGATCAGGTCTTCCGTAATGCCTGACATACGTCATTCCATCCTGCGTTCTTTTATGCATATACCGACTCGGCGAGGCTCTCCAGTAAAGGATAACGGTAAAATAATTAATTAACTGATCTACCTACATTTTGAGCATTTTGACATCCATCTGCATTCATAGCAACCCTGAGATGTGTACACGCTGGATATATATATAGGGAGGAGGGTTTGTGTACAACGGCTCAGTAATCGTTGTGCTGGACTGCTGGCCAAGCCTTGGGATGGCGTGTTACGCCAGTCAAGTAGTGATATAGCCAGGCCCAGGGGTCTTGTCCTGCCGTCTTGGCTTTTGCCATGAGCTGCTTAACCGTATTGACCGCATTTTCGGCCTTGCCGTTGCTTTGTGGGTGGTAAGAGCTGCTTTTGATGTGGCTGAAGTTCCATACTTTGCGAACTGGGTGAATTCAGTAGACATGAATTGAGAGCCGGGCCGTTGTCCGTAATCAGCGTTTGTGGGATTCCTTGCCTAGCAATTAAAGTGTTGCTTCAGCTTGTAAATGGCGGCAGCGCTCGTAGTGGTCTCTAGACGGTCGACTTCAACGAAGTTGCTAAAATAGCCTACCGTCACTAGGTAGTTCTTATCGTCTAAAGTCATTAGGTCAGCTCCAACATTAGCCCAGGGGCGAGTAGGAATGTCGTGTTGGAGAATTAAGTGTCTATTTCTGTTGCCGGTTTTGGTGCGTTTGGCAGACATCACATTTGCTCACGTAATCCCGAATGCCATTCGTCATGCTAGGCCAGAAGATGCATTCTTTGGCTCTTCGAATGCAGCCTTCTGTTCCTATGTGTGACTGGTGCATGCGGCCCAATGTGTATGAGCGGAGAGACTGTGGAATCACACACTGCCTGCCCCAGTAGATCACGCCTTGCTCGACAACTAGCTGATCTTGGAAGGGCTATATGGTATAGACGAATTCGAAGACGCGGAGGTAACAGCTGTTTCGAATCGTGCCATCCTTGAAATATGGCTGTGCACAGAGACTGGGATGTCTCATCTTGGGCCGTAGCAAGTGCTATATCCTGGAGTCTGCCTGGCGTAATGAAGGAAGACGTGGTTGCTTCTAATAGCTCTAGATTCTCCTCAAACTGAAAGTGGGTGTAAAATACCTCTGCGGGACAGTCGTTGTACACGTTCCGGTGTGGGAGAGATACGCGGAATAGCGTGTCTGCAATCAACCGTTCTCTGCCTCGCTTGTAGATGACGCGCATGTGGTATCGCTGTAAACGCATGAGCATCCGTTGGAGTCTTTGCGATGTCTCTTGCAGGGGCTTGAGAAAAATCATCTCCAGCGGCTTTTGGTCCGTATGAACTTCAATGAGGCGTCCATGTGTGTACTGGTGAAATCGATCCATGCCGTACACTAGCACTATAGCAAGGAACTCGCGCATAATTTGTCCCTAGCGCGTTTCTGCATCCGTGAGAGCTAGCATACAAGACTGGCCGACCCTGTTGCAGTAGCACTGCGCCCAAGCCCGTGCTAGAGGCGTCATATTGGAGGACGGTAGGCTCTGTTGGGTCAAAGAACTTGAGTATGGGAGCGCTGGTTATAGCCGTTTCGATGGTCTGTAGTGCATGGTGCGCATCGGTGGTCCACTAGCTGTCAGGCAGTGCCTGGTTGTGTGAGAAGCCTCAACGGTCCACTCATCTCTGACAGCCGTGGTAGGCAACGAGCCATGTAATTGACAGTACCCAAAAACGTTGGAGCTCTTCCACATTTGCTGGTTGTGGCATGTCGATGATTGCTTGGACTTTGGCTGGATCCGGTTTGAGGCCTTGAGTTGTACTGCAGCACTGCATGTGGCCATGCAGTGCTGCAAAACAGCTTGGTGATATGTGCTGGATATTTTCATAGCAGACTCGTATAAGACTCATCTTTTGGATTGATGGGCCTCCCAGAATGGACATAGTCTGTGTGTCCATGACAGCAAAGTCGTCTTGATATGTTGCTCCCGTCTTGGGGTTGGTGACTGTAGCGGTGACTGTAGCGGTGACCTTGCAAGGGTTCAACGAAGGAGGTATCATACGGTGTCAATAGTCGCCTTGCGGGCTGGATCTGTAGCTTTTGTGGTATGTACTCTTGCTTTCGAATGATATTGCAGGTGGCACCCGTGTCCAGCTAAAATTCGACTCCCTGTCCTCCAATGCACAGTGTGGCATGAAGCTTCAGTGGGTAGGGTTTTAATCCTGCACGTTTATGTGCTCTGGCTCGAGCACTACTGTCATGAGGTCGTCATTGCTGTCATCTCCGTCAATCATGTGGGGCTGTATTGCGTGGACTGCTGCATTGTTTATGGAATTACGCACTGATCCCAGTGATTGCGTTTGCTGCAGATTTTGCATTGGTAGCCAAAAGCGTTGCAATTGTCTCGGCCTCGTGGATGCTCTAGACCACAATATGCACACTGGATTTACCCTCTTTTCTCCTTTCTGAGTCCTAGGACCGTTGCCTGTTCGTGGAGGGTCTGTTGGTATTAGCTTCCACCAGATGGAGCTGAGATGGTTCCTCTGTGGTGATGTCCCTTAGCTGGGCAGTTGCAAGCTCTGAGACCCTGCAAGTCGAGATACAAGCGGCAGAGATAAAGCTGACTTCTGCAGTAGGGACTTCCTCACTGTGTCGTCCCTGATACCACAAACCAAGCGGTCGATCCCGGATCATGTCGTCAGTCAGAGCTCCATAGCCGCATGATCGAATAAAGCTTCGCAATGCCATAAGGTAGGAGTCAAAAGACTCACCTAGCTGCTGGTCTCTGCGGTTGAACGGGAAGCGTTCATAGGTAATGTTGACCTTGCCGACAAACTAATGCTCCATTTTTGCGAGGACGTTATCCATATTCGCCTTCTCTTCCTCAGTATCAAACGGAAGGCCGGGTGTTGACGATTTCTAGCGCATCTTGACCAATGCACGTAATTTATAAGGGAGAGGATAATTTCCAGATGGACACCTGGGATGTTGCTACATCCCTGATTGCCTTCTCGTTCATCTCCCATGAAGTAAATTTGGACAATCTTGGGCTCTTCTTCACCAGGCAGTGATTGTATGGATCCTATCCTATGATATAGTTGACCCGGCCTGGATTTTAATTAAAGACATGTATCCTGGCTCAACTAGATTTCCTTTGATGCAACAAAAGACGTCATCTGAAAGCAAAGTACTATTGTACTTTCTGATATTGGTCAGAAAGTGCCGCGATTCAGGTGTTTATCTAGACAGTAGTGATTTTAATGGCTCGGGAGGAGTGCTCACAAGACTGAGTTTAACTTTTCCGTCGCTGCAGCACATCCCTTGGATTCCCTCTTCCACTTTTTAGCACCACATTCCTGGCAAGTAAGCAACATAGAGCCTAAAAGTAATGACCCGCGAGACTGATAGTCTATGTCAGATTGGTAAGTGAAAGCAGTTTTATTCCAGTCTGCATTATTTCATCTTTGTCGGTCTTTCCTCTGGCGCTCACGTCTAGGTTGTGGTGTTTCCTCTGCTCTTGCTGTCGCAGTGACTATTCTGTCTCTAGCCTGTCGATATTCACGTTGATCATGTGCCTCCACAGCTCTTGCTGCCACAGTGCATGGCTATTCTGTCAAGTTAGACGTTGGTCATGTGTCTCCACAGCGCTCTGCCGCAGTTGCTATTCTTTCTGAGTTGATGGAATTCACAATCCGCTGTTGACTGGTTTGATCGCCATTGAGCAACTAGCTCTCTTTGCAGATGTAGTGATTTGGGAAAAGTTTGGCTTTTCGCTTTGGCATGCTGTAGGAACTTTATGTCACCCTGACATATCTTAATTAATTAATTAAAGTTACTATTAGTAATTATTATAAATTGCCAGTAGTCTGACCTAGCCGTTTTACTCCACACGAAAATATAGATAACTGACAATCGCAAACGTAAATTACATTTGACAGCGAGTACCGTACAACTCGCAAACTGATAGCTGTTGAGGTACAGTAGCATCAGCAAGCCCCGCCTAACCGGTTAAAACCCTAACCTAAAATCTCACTAAATGACAGAAAGTGACACTGTTTACAGTTAAACATACGCCCAACCATGACGTGTCACGCAGACGTCAACTCACAAGTTCGTCACGCGCAGGTTCGACATGGCGCGTCGAGGCGCTTGCAACTCCTCGGAGTGCCAGATTGATATACATACGGGTTCAATCAAATATGGCCGCGCAAAGAATTGGACATTACATACTTGGAAAAACTCTGGGAGTTGGCACATTTGGAAAAGTTAAAAGTAAGTTCTTTAAACATTATCTGTCTTTACAACAACTTGTTATATAATAGCTCTGTTGTGATGTAGTTGCTGAACATCGTCTCACACGACATAAAGTAGCAGTAAAGATTCTCAACAAACAGAAGATACGAGCGCTTGATGTTGTAGGAAAGATAAGGAGAGAAATTCAGAACATGAAATTGTTTCGTCATCCTCACATCATCAAACTGTAAATGCTGGAGTTTGTGGATGTCTAGCGTCTGTACTTGTTACTGTTATTATTTCAAAAGGTATCAAGTTATTAGCACTCCTACAGATATTTTCATGGTAATGGAATATGTTTCTGGTGGAGAATTGTTTGAGTACATTATCAAACATGGCAAGGTGTGTGTAGTTGTAACTTAGTATACTTTCCTTTTTTTGTTGTATACAGTATACTGCAAGGTTGTATTATCTCTGCATCATGACTTTGCACGTGTCCATGAGCTGGCATTGTGTACCTGTTATGATTAATTAATGATATTGTTGTATATATCATATCTTAATCACATTTATTGCATTGCATGCTACTGTGTTTAGTGTTATACAGTATATGCATGGTCACATAAATTTAATTGTTAGATTCTCATCCCCACCCATGCCAAATTTTAAGACCCACACCAAGAAAATTTACTTGGTTCAGTCTCCTTATCCACAGAAAGTCTGGAATTTTATGCTCGCATGTATTGATAAAGCCTGTTGTTGCCCGAATTGACATATGTTCAGGCTGTCGAATTCTTAAGAACTGGTTTGCATGCATTGTTTCTGGACAACTGAGCCTTGACTTGTACAGCCAATATGTTTCCAGACAGCTAGGTAACATTGCTGCAGTGCCTGATGAGTTTTTCGATTGCAATGACACACTACTCACTTGATAGATAATAAATAGACAGTACATTTAAATTTACCTCCCACTGCCCTGAGAACAGGACATCAGGAGGATGAGAATCTACCGTGTAATGATTATTTTTATGCGTAATCTTTATTATCAAAATGTCAATCAGCTGAAACATCGCATCAATTATCAGAATGCATACTGGCAGATCACATGACTTTCAGCAGTACACCTGTTGCTGGGTATGCTGTGCCACCGTTCCTCTGTTTCTCCACTTAAATTTGTATAGGTCAGGTGCGTAACAAAAGTAGATACAGTACTCATACAACAGTTGATCAGGATGGCTACATGGCATCATTAGTCTACATCAGTCACGGATTACTTTATTTTTCTTTATAATTATATGTATAGTGTGTGAAACTGGTTCTGTTAGGACATACATTTCAAATTTATAAACACAAATCTTTAATTAATTCAGATATCATACTACCTCGCATTTTGCTGCATACAAGTATACGCGGAAGTTAACCAGGGTGCCGGTATATTCCGGGGTTTACTGGCATGCAGGAAATTGCGAGGTCAAACAACTTCTTCCATGTGCTGGTCTTCAACACTTGTCTGATGCTCTTCCACAGCAATCGTGTTTTTCGCCTGCCTCCTGAAAGTGCAGTCCGGCTCTGCCATCATGAATTGCATGTGCTTATGTTAATATCTATAGAGGCGCCTCACCTTCACCTGACCCATCGAGGCGGTATGTACCCACCCTATACCGGCATGCCGGGTTAGTTACCAGAAATACCTTAGGCCATGCAAACTGTTATCTGTGTGTTCTCGTCCTGGTGAAGCGAGAAAATCTATGCAGGGGTGTGGAAAAAATCACTCCCAAAAACCACGTAGCCGCACGTAGAAAAGTAAATGCACGTACTCACGAGGTTGCTCACAGAAGTGCCAAAACTACATGAATTGTTATACTACGTAATTCTATCGAACTATATTAACTAGAACACAAGTGTTGTATTTAGAAATCAATAGCAGGATCATGTATCCACGTGTCTCCTCTTCTTCCCTCTGGTACGTAACTTCTTTCCAGTTATGCTGCAAGTGGCGCAAATAGGATGCACAGATTGGTGTGCACTAGCTACTTCGGGTGGAATTGGCAGAGGATTTCTTGAACCGCACACATAGCACACTAGTAGGAAACCTCGCTTGCACAAGAAGTTCTGCCACTCTACCTCTTGTGCACAATGGACATTGCACCGTACAGTCATCTTTCCATGGAGGGCGTGATTATCTGGAACTAATGGTGCACCACAGACATCGAAGAAATCTTCTTGTGCTGCTTCTAGAATTGCTGCTTGATCAGGGCTGAGTTTCTCATTGGCGTAAAGTCACCTGAGGTTCTCGCACTCTGTGCAATAGACAACATCCCGAAAAGTCTCAGCAACCAATTGGACACTTGGAGTGTCACTATCTGCTGCATCTGTTGTTGCACTCTCTTGTACGCTGCTGGTAGGGCTTTCCTGTGGTCGTGTCAATGAAGGTCGGTTCTTCAGTTGTAGACTTGCCCCACAAACTGTTGAATGACTCGTAGTGATCATCACTCATCTTCTTCAGTGGATCAGGAAATTGATGAAGCACCTTGAAATCATCAGCAAAGAGAGTCGTGGGTTCGCACATGAGAAGCTGGATTGCCACTGTTTCGGATACGAAAGAAGCAGTGCTGACTGACACAATTAAGTGTGGTCCATAAATGCCATTAGGGACTTGTGATCTTTTAGTGCATCCTTAGTGGTGTCTGTTTGCTGCATGGTGTCGTCATTGTCTTCCATGTAGCTCCACAGGCCACTGATATCTTCGGATGTAGCAGCTCTACAAAATCTTTACAGCTTTCTGGTGCAGCTGATGGCGACAAAGTACATCTTTCGCCAAATCCTTTGTTGTCACTGATTCAAGTACGACTGATTTCAAAGTTCGGCTGTGTGTGGCTGCCTTGCGAAGAGCAGACGTACTGTTAACGGCCCCATCATTTTCTTTTTCAGATCTGCACACATGTCACTTCTCATGAGACCAATTGACTGGAATCCAATGTTCAGTAGCAACGTACACCACTCAGCAGGGTTCTTCCATGACTGCATTGGACAAGTATGAGCAGCAAGCAGATAATCAAGGTTGAGGCGACGGAACAACAGAATGAGTGCGATCTGGACTGAACCAAACGATAAGCGATGGTCAGGGTCACCATCACTGTAGAGCAAGAGAATTGGCTTTAGAATGGTGTTCAGAGGCAACTCTCAAGTCTGCTATGAGCTTTGCAGCATGACGCAGAGGTGGCGATGGCTCGAAGGTACTTTCCTTCAGGTTAACAACTAGCTGTCCACTATAGAAGCCTTCCCACAGCATTGATGGAATGTTACTGACAAGAGCAACTGACGGTATCAGTTTCAACTTTGTGAAGTCGTGATTGCTACTACAAATGCAACATCTCTTCCAACTAGAACTGCCTTGCCTCTGTCCACTGCTGCCACAGGATTACGTGGTTTGCCAATCTTCACGGTATGTTTGTCATCTTGGAACACCGGAGAACAGATGTCACGTTTCTTCACAGCAAGTTCCTTCACATACCGAAATATGGCAGCAGCGTAGTTTTCATCAATGTGGTAGGGACTTAGCTGTCTGGCTTGGACGGCATGTTTGACTGCCAGGAGGCCAGTGTACCTGCTTGCTGAAGCATAAAAGAGACTGGGGATGGCCAGAGCTGAAGCCGAACCCATGACTCTGACAGATTGTTGTCACGTATCTTTCGGTAGAATCTTTTGTACTCTGGCAATAAAATCACGTGTAGAGAGCGCAATACCCATGTGCATGATTCTGCCATGCCAACAGCTGTCCACAGCTTGCAAAGCTTGCTCTTTGAAAGCATTCAGTCATACTTGCCATGACGGCCTTCATTGAGGTGATGTAGATCGAACACAATGTCTGCATCTTGGCTGTTCAATGCTGGTAGCAAGCGCTTTTGGACAACAGTTGACACTGTGTTGGCACAAGCAGAGGAATCTCCAGAAACTAACCGGTACATTTCACTCAGAACTGTCCTACTGGTGTTGCACACGAGCTCGAACCTTTCTACAAATTCCCTGTGCATGGCACGTGTTTGGTAGACTGGTATCTGCTTGTTTACCTCATGGATCCTTAAATTTGAAGCAGCCACGTCACTGTCTTCTGAATCACAGGAAGCTCTCCACAGCCACCAAATTGTTCCAGGTGTACCTCCCAAGTGGTATGAGTACGGCTCAATGGGAAACAGTAACTCAATATTGTGCACATAGTTGTACTTCTTTCGTCGATTGGAAGGAACCTAGTCAATTCAAGAATACAGCCTTTGAGTATGGGAGAGTTGACTTCAAGACTGCTTTCACTGGACTATAGGTGGTACACTTATCCAAAAAATGAACAGTGGCCTCGTTACTGATGAGTGAAGATGTGCCTGGTGCTAGTGAGGCCTTAGTAGATTCTGTCATGGCATGGTAGATATTTGTTCGGTCTGTGTCAGCTTGCATATATGATGCATACTTGTCAAGCTCTTTGGCCAACAAACTTATACTGGTGTGTACATCCTCTCAGCTGGGCTGTTGAAGAAGGGGTAGTGACCGTCTCTCCAACAAATATCTTCACCATGTCCAGCACTTGCACACATGACAGTTGTGGCAAACGACAGTGACCTTGTTTTGTGGGGTTGTTGTAGACCTCGTTGGCAAGCAATGGTTGGAATAACTGAGGAAGAACTAAGTTTCTGTTCTTCAGTGTCTGCAGACGTGATGGAGCAAGCACTTCAAACAAAAAACTCCATAGATTGCGCACCAGGGTCTTTCCAGCTGTTGACTCTGCACCGTTCCTGAATCCCACACGCTTGCTCTGCAGCAAGTCCACAATATCATTCTCCAAACGCAAGTCACCATGTAGAAACTTTTCTGGTTCTTTAGGCGCAGCATGCTTTTGTGGCAATGCTGGCAGAGTAAGAGCAGCAGCAGTGGCAGATGCCATTAGTACAGAAGTCACAGACCGCTCACGAGCAGCAGGCATCTGTTTGTCACTCTTTCTAGGCCACGACCGGAATGTTACAAACAAGCCAAAGTTGTGGCACTGTACCACACACATCGACATGGGCATCACTGTCCAGTCCTTGGCATCAGTTGACATCAACTGAGCAATGAAGCACTGCGTGTTTGTAACAGACTGCTCACATGCAGACACCACCTCAGGATGCTGCAACGTGATGGAATCCAGAGTGTTGGCAAAGATGGTCTGCGGCTCCACATCCCAAATTCTCAATGGCAGACGATGTATTACCAGTTCACAATCCAGAACAAAAGCAGATGTCTTTCTTGCCTATCCTCTGCTATCTGGAAACACGCGGACAAACTGTGCTTGTGCAGACTTGTCCATGCGTCACATGTAGAGTCTTGAAAATACAGAACTGAACACAGAAATAATACGGAGTGAGGGTTTGTCTATGTGTGTATCCCGGACATTGGAAATACCCGTATAATTTGTGCATAATACACATGTTTGTATAGGTACAGGATACAGCTGGCGGCTACGTTGTGCAGTGACTGCAATGGCTTTTATCTGAAAGGATGTACACATTTCATATCTGTATGACACTGTGCGATCTATGTATCCATTTATATACTAGTGAATAATTAAATGAACGGATCAAATGTTTTCTTTTATTGTATGACACGATACATTGGATTTTTTACGAGAAGGTGCCAAATTAATGCACGCGGAGGATGAGAAACACAGATAAAAGTTTGTATGGCCTTATTATGTAAGTTTTGGTAAATCTCACGTATGCTGGCATGCAGCAAAATGTGGGTTAGTATGTTAATTAACTCAAGAACAAAGCTTTGTTTTACAAATCCACAAATCAAAATCCAAAAATATCACTCCTTACCTGTACAAGCCCTTTTGGCGCTATGCAAGTAGACACAGCAGTAAACACGTGTGCACTAAGAAATCACCCATAACTTGATCTACAACAAACCTTTGTGCAAATTTACTTATCAAACTCTAAGAAAACATTACTTCATGCTTGTAGAAGCCATTTTTGTTATTAATGCTCACGATACACCGGTAACAGGCGGCACAGACAAACACACAAACAGACACGAGACACACGGGCAGGCTATTGTATGCCTCCGTTGCACATGTGCAGCGAGGCATAATTACCAGAAGTTTCTGTTTTTTAATTAAGCCTTGAAGGATAGCCACGATATAGCTATCGCCATTGCTGATGGATTCTTCAAATACAGGAGAATCAGTTTGGCACAAGTAAGTTGGAGTGGAGGTTATGAGAAAATAGACTTTCATTTTAGAGAAGGAGAGGAAGAAGGTCAAGAAGATAATGAACTATTTAGTCAGGCTTGTTAGGATTTACCACAGGTAGTTTATTGTAGTTGGAGTTTTCTTTCTTATCATGAGTCCAAGTGTTGCATATAGGAAACCTTGTATGCATTTAATGTTATCATTATGTGCATGGACAATTTTGATAGACGGTTAAGGTAGTGAATGCTAAGGAGGTTAGATATTTATAAAGACCAAATCTAGTTTCTTCTAGTGCTTGACCATTGAGAAAGCCTTGTAGAAGCAGAAAAACCATCTTACTTTCTGGAGAACATGATAAGTTTCAATAGAAGTGACTATATGACGAGAGACAAGCTGATGAAGACATAACATCTATTAAAACATTGATGAAAACAAATAGTAGAGGACTGACCTATGCTAGGGTGGGGAATATGTAAGAATTCATGGTTGTATCTCCGCTTTGTAGCAATGTTGTAATTGACTTACTGGTCTTGCATGGTTTTGGTTGGACTGGTCTTTAAGGTCAATTAAAGGATTTGCTGTGTTGCAGCTCAGTGAAGAAAAAGCAAGGCGTTTCTTTCAGCAGATTATATCTGGTGTGAGTTACTGTCATAGACATATGGTTGTTCACAGGTTAGTGGATGTTATGTTAATATGGTTTTGATTATAAGCAATTGTTTGATGTATCACTTTAGAGACTTAAAACCCGAGAACTTACTGCTGGATGCTGAAGCCAATGTCAAGATTGCTGACTTTGGTATATAATGCATACACATTTTTGATTAACTATGTATGAATTGGGATGTGGTACTGGAAGGTGTAGAAGGAAGGAATCAAGTCCTGTTTAAGAATTAGGATTAGTAATTTGCGAACCTTTATTGGCGTGTTGCTTTAAAAGCTATGAGTGTTCCACATAGCATGTCACTGCACTGTAACAACTTGCTGTTTCACTAGAAGGGTGTGGTTGAGTTTCATATTCAATATCTATTCTGGGTTGGAGGCAAAGTTGCATGTGTATGGAACACCGCGACTTTCAATATTTGAACTCAACTTGAGATGAGTTATTATTGTTTGATATGACCATGAGATGCCATTGCAGCATGAGCAATGTCATATCCCATCAATTTAGCTTGTGTTCTTGGCATGCAGTGTGAGTTGACAACATGCATTCTCAACATGCCTTCCTAACATGCGTTCTCATACGTTCTCAACTTGTGTGTTCCCAACATGTTTTCTTGATGTTCATTCTCAGCTTGAATTTCAACATGTGTTCTCAACAAGCGTTCTCATCATTGGACGCATAGAGTGTGACTGGTCTGTGCATCTCTGTGCCACATTTTTTGCTACTGCATGATTGCATAAACAATTGGCAAAAACTAAAAATGGTACACATTTCAATCATTTGATGATTAGAAAATTAGAAAATTCAAAGTGTGTACACTGGTGTTTGCCATCACTGTAGTTGCAGGACTAGATACAGTTTAGAAAATTACAGATGTGAGCAATGGTATTTGCTTCATTATTATTATATTTTGTGATCTGTATTCAAAGTAAGAGTAAACTACTGTCAGCGAGTCATTGTCTCGTAAGTGACTGCCGCCATTGATTATCTAGGCATCAAATACACCAACAAGAAAGTGATAAGATTTGGTATTAGGGAAACCTTGCCATCCCAACTACTACGAATTAGTATGATTTAGCACTGTGAATGTAGCTGACAGGTTATATATAAATTGGTTTAAAGAGGTCATTTACATTAATTAAATTGTGTGAACCTGAAGTGATAGTATATCTTGGCTTTAGTTCCAATGGGGGTATTAAGCTAAGCTGATCTTTAGCATTGGCAAATTGTGATGGAAATCGTAAATGTGTATACTGTGTACGGTAAAATTCTAGTTAGTTTAATTACATTCACTGTGCTAAATTATGTGTCCCCATGACTTGAACTTGCAACCCTGATGGTTTCCAGATGTACTCACTCTCTAGGACGGCTCTAACCAACTGAGCTATAACACCACACACATACACACACACACACATACACCACGGAACCTAATATTGCATATAATTTCCTCTCTCAAGGTTTATTGCTGGTTACTGTATCTGATGAGGACTGTTAGAAGGAATTTTTGTGTTGTCAATTACTGGTCAAACTAGTCTAGCATAAGTGGCAAGAGACTTAGTAGTATTCTAATGTTATTGTAGGGAATTGAATATTAAAGCCATGTGATTGGCAGTATGCAGCTTGTGGTAGTGAGCTTCATTTGGCAGGATGAAGAAGTAGCTGCATGCTCTTATGAGCATTTGGGCATTCAGATCTAAGTGGTTGGGAAGATTTCATGCTTATGCTCACAGATGAAGCTTATTCATATTTGGACCTTGGCAGAACTCAGCGTTTGAAAGTGCATTAGATTCTAACTCAGGCTGAACTACCATTGTGTACTTTGGTTCCTAGTGTATTGGGGCTTATGTGGCAGTTCATAACTAAGCATTTTGGACTGGCTGGCTGCTTTAGTGCAAATAGTCTAATCAGAGGATGTATTCAAGATATCATTTTATGACTTTCATTGGTAAATGAAGATCAGGGCAAACCGGTTGGTTGTCAGATGACAATAGTTGATTTTGAGTCTTGAAAACAAACAGTTGTGAAGTCTTGTAATTATGTGTTTTGTGGAGGTTAACTCACCTGTTTATGGAATGGGTACCTTGGCAAACTGATGGCCTTGATTTCTTTTATTTCCAAGGTAATCTTATGAGTGAATGGCTTTTCTTACGTAAAGATTAAAAGTGACACTCTGCATTTTTTATGTCAGAGACACTGCATTGGGTTCTTGAATAAATGTGATATTTTTGTATCAACTAGTGTCTGTGCACATAGCTACTTTGTTACCTTGCATTCAGTGGTATGCCATTATAAGTGAATTTTATCAGAAAGTGCTGCAACTAGAGCTAATAACTGTAATGGTCTGCCAATATAAGGCAAGATTCTGTTATGCGATCAGGTCACAGTAGTCACAGTAATTCATGGTTGATATACATCAAAGCAATATGAAGGAAGTAAGCCCACATGCTAATGCAAATAATGATACTGTGGCCAGTAGTATGATGACCTGACTCAATAAGAATCTAATTTGCATTTCAGCTGAGAGAGAGTATACATATGAACATTTCTACATGTAATCAATCCTTAATTTTGAGAAACATTGACAAAGTCACACTGAGAGTGAAGAACAATGGCTAGGAATAGAGCCATAGAGCTGCCTTGTAAATGTGCGTTATTTATAACCACATGCTGTTCTACCTTGAGGTATAACTGGCACTCTGGTAAATTCATGTTGTAATGGCATGCTGTTGATAGCAAAGTAATGTACTAGTCGTTTTCTTTCTGTAACTCAGAACCAGCATTAGCCTCAGGCATCAATGCCAGTGCTAAACAAACTACATTTTGGATCCACTCAATTTATTTGTTTAATTAAGATATTACCTAAAGAAATAGTTGTGTTTGCTTTGCTGTTTGTATTGATAATTATTATCACAACAGCTTTTGACTAAAATAGTGGTTATATCTTGAACTTAATGCTTGAAAGCTGTTTGACAAGATCTTGAAGTCAAGTTTTCAGTCTCCAAGTTTTTTGTCCTCTCATGCCACTAGTAGTGCCAGAGTTCTTTGGTCTTGCTGGACATAACCAGGGTATTAAATTAAGCTTAAGAGGTTTTAAGTAATGAAAGTGACACAGGGACTAACGAGATACATTTTCAATTATTGGAAACTTGATAGTAAGCAGATGGATACTAATAGCACAACTATTTAAACAGAGGAGCAATTTCCAATGTTCTTGGTGGTACACTTGCATCATCACCTTGTCTTGAGGAACTTTGTAATCATTTGACTCGCAGCTGTTTGAATCCTGAGTGTACTACTCAAAACCAACTATATACATGTCTTCTAAAACATGCCTCCATTTGCACCCTCAACATTATAGAGCGGTGATACCATAGGTGTTCATGTATTCTTTCTGCAGCTAAATTCAGTGCTTACACTGTTTGACCAAGTGACTTTTAGTATGCAAACTGGATTGTTTTAATGTTTAGATTGTACATAAATTTAACCTGCCTCTGTTCTGCAGGTTTATCTAACATGATGACTGATGGAGAGTTTTTGAGAACAAGCTGTGGGTCTCCGAACTATGCTGCTCCTGAAGTTATTTCTGGAAAGTTAGTTTCTAATGGCTTTTTATGTTCTAAATTGACTTTATATAATTTTACAAAGACTGTATGCTGGCCCTGAAGTAGATGTGTGGAGCTGTGGAGTTATTCTTTACGCTCTTGTTTGTGGATCGGTGAGTTCCTCAATTTTAGTGCATGGGAGTTGTCAGTGTAGCTAGTTGATGGCTTACGATGTGCAGTTACCTTTTGATGATGAGAATGTACAAATGCTCTTTCGTAAAATCAAAGGAGGCATTTTCAGCTTACCAATTCATTTGTCACTTGAGTTGTCGGATCTGCTGAATAGGATGTTGCAAGTTGATCCAGTGAAGCGCATTACCATTGCTCAAATAAGGTATAGTTGTATTGGCTTGGTACTGGCACATAAACCAATCAATCAGCCTTGTTTCATTTCTTATATGACTTTTAGTTGCATAATATACCACACTGGCTTCTAATTGGGCCAGAAGTTGACAAGACTGTTTAGTGAAAGGCATGCACAGTATATTAATAACTGTATGATTGTATGCATTCAGACAGTTCTCTTCTCTTGATTGGGTAAGGAATCGTTACAGATCTTTTCCAGGGGCGGTGGAGCTGGGGGGCTAGGGGGGCTTGGACACTCCAACTATGGGCACAACCTCTTTTTGTAAGCAAACAGCACCCTTGATCCGAGTCATGTACTCTGATGTCCTTTTATGCCCCGCCCCCAACTTGCGAGTCGCTCCGCCACTCCTGTTTTCAGGTAAGTCTTAATAAACTTTTATGTGTTGTGGTGAAGTCACTACTTAATGTGTTGTAATTGTAAGTCTACAGTGTGAAGCACTAGTAATTCTGGTGTTTGTATTTGTGCTTGCAAAATGATGGTACGTGAAATCATGTTCAAATGTAGTTGTGGAGCATGGCTATTTCTAAAACACCTTGTGACTTGTGCAAGGTAGTCAGTCAGCAGATGGCAATAGTTGAACTTGACATCTTGTTGAGGAACTTGGTAGGAGATGAGGAATGAGCTGGACCAGGTACTGGAGAAAAATGTTTATTAATGTGAAAATCAAATCATAGAAAGTATTTTGTTTTTTCTAGAATAGAGTCCACTTTCTTATAGCACTTTGTCAGTTTGTCTATCTGTCTGTCTACCTGTTTGTCTGCCAATAATGGTATATTTTTGTAAATCGACACTAAAACACCCACATACCATAAACTAAAAGAATGTCTGTCTGTCTGTCTGTCTGTCTGTCTGCCTCATAGGCATAGGAAGGTCTTGAGGTTTTGGGCGCCACAGTTATTCGTTTGCGAGTAATGCAGTGAGACAGGAAAGTTTGGGGATTGTTGCCTTTCGACCCAAATGAGTCATTATGATGTTTATGTTTATTTTTGTGTCTCTTTGTTTGTCATAATGTCTGTCTGTCTGCCTGTATATATTTTCGAACATGAACTAAGATACAAGAGCAATAACCGCTGATCACTTGTGTCTATGATCCTAAATCAACTACATACTACATAAAGGGACATAGATGTCTCTGTCTAAATCTAGTTGGTTTGACTGTGACAGTAACTCCAGAGAGCAGTAAGGAAGGCTGGTAGACGGAGAACATGGAAGGGTCGATGAGATTATTGAACAGCATACGAATGAAATGATGACATCATGACTGGCAATCCAGAGAGAGCGTTTAGAAGCTCCAAGAGCAGATTTGGCTACAACAGCAACTTCAGAAAGCAGCAACGTAGTGCAGGTAGGTGGTGACAGTGGATGGATGGACAGGAACATTGAACAACAAACATAACAAAACAATGGCACGATACCTAACAATCCAGAGAGAATGCGTAGAAGCTCCGTGAGCAGGTTTGGCCGCGATGACAACTCCAGAGAGCAGCAATGGAGGGCGGGTAGACGGTGATGATGGGCAGGTGGATGGGAACATCTAACAGCAAACGAAAGAAACAATGACGCGATGACTGACAATTCAGAGCGAGCGCGTAGAAGCTCCATGAGCAAGTTTGCCCACACCAGAAACTCCAGAGAGCAGCGACAAAGGGCGGGAAGATGGACACGATAGATGAGTGAACAAGAACATTGGACTTCAGACAAAGAAGCAACGATACGATGAATGACAATCCAGAGTCGGCGCAGATGTGTAGCCAAGTGAGGCAACAAACAAACAAATGCATAAGATCTATCAGCAACAGGTGGGATCCTCGAACGTGCAACAATGTCGCTGGGACGGTAGCAGCTGAAGCTGCACATGTCAAGTTGAACTTCCTCTCCTCCTTGTGTTTTTGTTGCAGTCTTCACTACACTCACCAAAAAAAGGCAACTCATCCAACATCCGGGATCTGTCTGTCTGTCTGTCTTCTGTCTATCTGTTTCTTGAATACATAGATAGGCTTCAAATCGTACAAATCCATGTTTAAATTGGCTTGATTTTGCAAAGAAAGTTTGTTTGGGAGAGTCATGCGTGAGAATCCAAGAGCCTTTTGGCGTACACGGAAGATGACGTAGTTCGACTCGCAGTGAATGATTAAATTAATGTTACGGACTATATATGAGTACAATCGTGCACATACGCGCACAAGCTCTTCGACACCACGTAACTGACAGTTTAATAATTATAACGGTAAGCACCAATTCTCTCTGTCCCTTCTGTCTGTTGTGCTTATGTCTTTTGTACAGACTTTCTCCGTCTGATTCTTCTTCTCTCCTCTCCTCTTTCTCTCCTCTCCTCTTTCTCTCCTCTCTCTCTCTTCTCTCCTCTCCTCTCCCGCTCTCGCTCATCGGCAACTGCAACTCTAATTGACTACTTCTAAAAATATCTTTATCTCCACCCCAGAATCCCTAGTTCCAAACTCCATATATATGTGTGTAGAGATGTGATAGCGAGAAAAGGCTGAATGCTACATATGATCAAGGCATTCATGGAATGCACATTGCCATGTATTATGGAAGGACTCTTTAGCTACATCGCTTTACTTTGCAAGTGAAGGCTCTGAAGATATAGGTTGAGACTCAAGCGCAGTTACTTTTATGCAATTGCCTGAATTACCAGCAGCTAAGCACTTCAGTGTCTCATTGTAATTTTGAATTGAACCGTCTTTTTAAACGTTATTAGATCATTTTGTTGCATAACGTTTTATTCAAATAGTGTGTAGTTGTAATAGACAGATATACAGTGTTGTTGTAAACCAGTCATTTTATCAGTGCATTACTTTAAACATTAATAGACTTGTTTTGGTATTTGTAGTATTTTTGTGTACACTGTAGTGTTAGTAAAATGTTTGGGAAGACTTTAAAGCAAGCATAAAAGCAGAAGAACGTGCATTGTTAATAGATTCTTTTCTAATTAAGTGTTCAGGTATTGGTTGAACTGGACTTTAGTTTTGCGTGTTTAGTCAGGGATTTGTAGCTGCACAATTTGTTGTTCAATCTACTAAAGACAGACAGAGCAGACAAGGAGACAAGTAGTAGCTTCTCATCAAAGAAATAGTGGATACATATAGTTGCAGTGGTTTTGAGACATTTGGTCAGTGTTGTTTGACACAGGGATCATTCATGGTTTACTTTTGACTTGCCAGACTACCTCTTTCCACCTCCAGGCATTGTTGATGTAAATGCTATTGATGACAATGTAGTTGGAGAAATTTGCACTGTAAGATTTTAGGCAATTGTATTCAGCATTTAATATTGATTTTATTTTATTTGTTAACAGATGTTTCAGGTGACAGAGAGTGATGTGAAAACAGCGTTGAAGACTGATGATGCTCATGACCAGCTGAGAATTGCTTATCATCTTATCATGGATAACAGAAGAATGATTTCTCTTGGTTGGAGTGTGAATTTCATTTATTTTGCTGCATGGTGGTTTCACTATGATGTGTTAGAGCATCGGATGTCATTAAGACGAGATATGATTATGCCTTCATCTCCTATGGTCTGTGCCAGTTCACCTTTGCCATTTTCAGCTGTATGTGTATGTTTGCCAGTTTATGTCTGTTTGTTTTTATTAGCTTGCAAGGTTTAGATTTGCAGGCTAGTACATATCTGTGTGGTGGTTGGCCTACAATTGGTAATAATAATGAATGAATTGATGGATGGATGAATGAAACTAGAGAATTATATACATATATGTAGCAGAAAGAGTTCAATAAAATTCTAGTCAACTTTCTGCAATAGACACATGTAACAGGCAAACAGGTAGATAATACAAGTAAATAATGCATCGTTAGCATTGTTAATGAGGGCTCCACCCTTGGTAATCGGCAAAACATAACAAACAAGATTTAGAGTTTGCAAGCGTGGTGTTAACCTTAAATCTAAACAATGTCTTGGGGGCAACTTTTGAGCCGTTTTGATAACATTTAAGAGTGCTTGCATTGCTGTATCTTGTGTTGCTTTTTTACATTTTCATAGAATGTTAGGAAATCAGATCATATCTTATCTCGTAGTACATGGTAAAACCTGTTGGTTTCAGATTAGCTAAATTAGTAGTCGACAGTTGTTTATATTATTTGTCTAGCTTCTCTCTCTGTTGGCTGTAAACAAAGTTTGTGTCGATCACATAATTGAATGTATTTTAGGTTTGAGTGGTTGACTTAATTAAGCTTTGTTTGCATTGTGAGAAGATTGCTTATGCACACAATAGAAACAGTTGCTGTTTTACATGTGGATATTTTATATTATATTTTGCATGAACCCAGAGAGGTATGTGTTTCTGCTGATTCATATCACAGTTACTTGCACATTGATGGCATATAGGTAATATGAAGAGCGTTTCATAAGTTTTTGGACATCATATCACTACAACATGTACGGTACTCTCTGGGCATCCATTGAGTTTTATTGCTAATGTTTTTTACATCAGGTTACTGAAACTTTTTATTAACAAAATAAGGATCATTTCTACTTCATGTTTGGAAATCATTGCAAGAAATAGAAAAGAAACTCTAACTCATTGTTGCATTCCCTCCATGGTTGGTCTCAGGCAGTTGACACAGTAACTAGACATCGGAGCACTGGGCTATAACTGTCAATGTGTATGTCCATCTTTTTTTGTGTACTGTATGACAAATGGATGGATGGCAAGAGTTTATATTGTCTATGATACATAATACTTACTAAGTTACAGCTCTATTGTCATCTGTACTATGAAGCTAAATATCTGCTGTAGCAGCAAAGCGTGTGCTTGTTTATAGTCTAAATGTAGAACCTACTGATTGGGCAATGAATCAGAGCTGTTAGCTATTGACGGATGGATGGACGAGTCATATGGTGTATGTACAGAATGTACGTACTGTATATGCATGTGTACATGTATCACCAGGCATTCTGCAGTAGAGGTCTATGGAAATGTTAACCCGCTGCTTGCAACAAGGAAAAATTCCCATCACGAAAATCAAATTAGAAACATCTTGTATGTGTACTGGTAATGTCATTTTGCTAATGGAACCTGAATTAACTGTTTAGAGTTTAAGATCCCTAGAGGAGACTTAACCAAGATTCCATGGAGGAATGTATGTTTAGATTTACTGGTGTCAAATAGCTGGAATTATAGTTTGTTTAGAATTTGGCATGAGTGGATAGTTGACTTGGAATTGTTTACTGTCTACTAGCTATAGTAGCGAGTTACTCTTGCTAATTGATTGTATTCTTCTATAGGAGTCATCATCTATGCTAAGCACTTCTCCAACCAAAGTGACTGGAACTCCAGGCAGTTACATGTGCTTGTTTGTTTTGTAAGTTTCTTTACACAATTGTTTGTAGGACGAACTCAAGTAAAACCTCTACCACCAGGAGCCAGTGGATCTGGTCTTCCATTAATAGTCAATAGAGAAAGCAAGAAGTCAAGATGGCATTTGGGTTGAGCACTGGTAATTGCACTGTTGCAACACTACTGACATTGCTTTCTTGCTAGGAATTCGATCTCAAAGCCCACCTCAAGACATCATGGCTGAAATATTTCGTGCAATGAAGGCTTTGGACTTTGTAATCCTATTAACTGTGCATGTTTGATGATCACAATGATCGTGTACTTTGTTGAGTAGGAATGGAAGATAGTGTCTCCTTATTCTGTTCGGTGTCGACAACAGAACAAAGTAACAGGGCACTATGTGAGACATGAAGAATATGAATGCTAGGAACAGACTCACTGTATGTTGTTGTAGGTAAAAATGGCTCTTCAGTTGTACAAATTAAGTGCACACAGTTACTTGCTGGACTTCAAGAACTTGGTGCCAAACTCACAGTCAGCTTTAGAGGCAGTCTCTTCTAATCCTGATCCAGTGCCAGATAGTGACCCAATAATGCCTGATCCAAGCCCTGCAACAAGTCATGGGTCATCCTCTAGTGACTTGGCAGCCCAACAGCAGGATGTTGAAGACAAAGAAAGTGAAATGGAGACAACACCCTTGCTTGACCAAGGAGACATGCCGACTTTTATAAGAAAGCAGTCTAAAGAAGTAAAGTATCATCGAGATCGACACTATAACATGGAATTCTTTGAAATGTGTTCAGCTCTCATTATAATATTGGCTCAGTGACTAGATGTGTGCAAGAACACGTGGTATTAATTGTCATCATGGGGGGATTCAGTTATTACAGCACTTGTACTGTATCACTCCTAAAGTCAATTAATATTTATTGCTGGTTCTGAAACAGTTTTTATGATGGTTGGAGCAAGTTGTTAGTTCAGTTTGCTATTGTGTGTGGATTCTTTGAATAAATTACAAAACTAGGGAACAGTAGGATTTTATTTTTGGTAGCTGGTTATCAACATGGGGTAGTCATGCTTATTTATTTTGTGCACATGAGCGTGAGATGTTTGTTAAATGACAATAAAACCGTGCAATTCCTGTATAATTTTATGAGAGCTGTAATTGCAATTTATCTTTCTTCCGTCTCTTTTATGTGACTTCTTTCAGCGAACACTATGTTTTGTTTGTCAAGTTTATCTGCTTTGTTGCATGATTTTTAACTGTTTTTGTAAAGTTCATGTTTTTAAGCAGCATGTTCTCTTACACTCTAGCCTAGAACGTTGTTAAATTTTGACGACGTGTACTAGACCTATAGCCACTAATCAGTTGTTACACCATGCATGGAACATACATGTACCTACTAGGCATTAAAATTTGGATTCTAATGTTCCCTTTGAATTATTAGTTAACAAAAGTCTCAGAATATGAGTGTCACTACTTCAGACAGTAACATTCCTGTTGTCTTCCAGTTGTCTCCTTTGCAATTTGTACAAGCATGACGTACCAAATTCTACCAGCTACAGGTTCCCTGAGTTAGAGTCCGTAGTGTATGATGCAGACTTCGTTTCCTTCTTGTAGCCTTACAGTTCGTACGTAGTTGCAGTGGTCGTCCGACTCTCACGTACTCTAGACCGATCTACGTGTAGTCTAGATATTGGTCTAGACTGAGGTACATACCTGATCAGATATTGCTCAATATCGTTCTCATTCAGACATGAATATAGAAGAATTTTTGATACATTACAGTTCAACAGCTCTCCTGCAGCTGTGTATTTGACAGCATCAGGAGCATATGCTCCTGACAGTTTCTAACTTAAATTTAATTAATAAGGTGGACCTAGAGGAATTCCTGCTGAAGTCCCCGTATAGGACGGATAGCTGTTTTTTAAATTAACTGAATGGCCGGTCAACCACCATATTACGTTCCTTCGTGGCAACAGCCAGGACAGCCTGTTCCGCCATACGGTCAGTCAACTCCACCAGGACCTCCGACACATCATTCAGCCACACCTATGGGTCCGTACAATCCACAAGCAGGTAATCCTTCGCAACAAGCAGACATGGCGTACCCACCAGACATGGCATATCCACCAGGCATGGCATATCCACCAGGCATGGCATATCCACCAGGCATGTCATATCCACCGCAACAACCGAACACGCCATACCCACCTGGGCCACCGTACCAAGTAGGTGTGCCATACCCTCTTTCTTCTGCAACTGGACCAGTCGGACACGCTGGCACAGACAAGGTGATGATTTTGATGATTATTATGTGGTTGTGGTGGCAGTGAGCAATGGTAATGATGATGATAGAAACATACAGCTAGACTCCATGCATAAATGTGCAATCTACGATTAGGGCAGCTAGGCTACGTATACTCTTGAAGCTTATAATTTTACTAACCTAGACATGCCAAGCTTATAACCTTTTTGAGTGAGTCGGTAAATGATGGCGATAAAGATATTCGAATTGACTTGGTTCTCTAGGGTTAATTAATTAACGTTGCTATGAGTATTATTCTAGTTGTAAGAAATGATGAGGATGACCAAAACACAAATCGTGAATCCTAGGAAATTCAGGAGCTTAGTCAATGTTTTGAAAAAGGAGTTTCCTACCAGTCCGCGAGTTATACTTCTTAGTGCCTTATAAATTGAATGGCTCAGAACAATTAACATCTCAACACACTTAATTTGGCCTTTCCACTCTTACTTTTTAATGCTGAGATTTTTCATGATGGGGAAGGGGCAACGCCCAAAAAAGAGGTTTCTGGGCAACATAGAAACATGTCTGCCTGCCATTGGAAACTGTAGAGACAAGGTATATTTGAAAAGATGTACTTGATGTTTTAATGCTTTTCGTAAACAATTGTTTCATTGTTGTACAGTTGTGGTAAGTGTAGAGGGCAACTTGAGTATTGAAATGAATCAATTTTATTAATTCTATTAATAATGGTAATGATTATTTCTCTCTAATATCAGAGCTTTGTAGGTGTACAAGCATTATCTCGTGTGTGTGTGTGTGTGTGTGTGTGTGTGTGTGTGTGTGTGTGTGTGTGTGTGTGTGTGTGTGTGTGTGGCTGGTACATAGGCTTAAATATCATTTACTTGCTTGTGGCATTTGTTGGAACTCTCCACCATTGTGTGATTTCACTGTTTTTAAAGAAACATAAACATAAGAAGCATAAGAAAGAATACAAAGATTACAATGATCCAAAGAAATTGGAAAAGAAGATGAAGGTAATACATATTTGTAATCATAATCATTCATATTATTTTATGTTTAGTATTATGTCTGGTTTGGTTGTACTGTGGTGTGGTGTCCAAGTATGTGTTTTGCTACTTTCCACCACTTTTTTATTAATCATTGTGCGACAAATACTGTGAGAGTATGAATGTGTTGTCATCACCAAAACTGCAGCTGTGCATGAAGTCTGGCTGGATATCAGCTGGAGCACTGACTTTCATTGTTTTAATTGTCTGAATTCACTCATTTGAGAAAGTCAATTGTCCCACGGAAGAGACGTTTATCCATCAATGCAGTGAAACGGTGTCAGTTACAGTAGCTACTACAAGTGAATACACAGAATGCCGACGCACACGCACAGGGGCCAGGGTTGCTGTTGGCATGGTAATGGTGCAAATCGTGGCACCATGGTTCAAAATTGTGGCACCAGACTTGGAGAGACTTTCCAATCAGTTGGTGGCTAAGAGACTACCGACTCGCATGAAACTGTATGGAAGTCCCAGAACATAAGCAGCTCAAGACTTTAAAAAAGCTATTTAGCAGCCGTTAGACAATATAGCTCTTGTCTATTGGATAGCAAAGAACTGATTTCAGCATACAGGTTTGTCACATCTAGATTAATATCAATTAATTGCTTTCTTCTTTCCTCCCACTATCCCCTCCCATCACATGCAGAAAGCAGTCTGGAATACTGAGGTTACAGGACTGTCTTTGCCGCCACAATTTTGGCACCAGTCATCAAAAGGACCGGCAAGACGGACAGGGGCTCGCATGAATGAACACGCAGTTTACCATTTTACTCACCACTGACGCATGTCTACCGGTAGTCCGTGGCACAACAGCTAGTCTCACATGGCCAGATGGTCCGAGCACAAAACGGCTCTGGGTGTAGTCAGACCACTTCCTTCTTGCCCCATGTATGCCCAATGTCTGGCCATATGTGACTATGCCGGCTCTGGACTATGCCACAGCCTCGCACTCCAAAATTTTTGCATGACATACTATTTGGATTAGTGGCCCCATAGTAGAGCTATAGAAGAAATCAAGGCAGGTAGGTATAGAAACAGTCATCTCTGCAAATTAACTTCCATTAGTTTCAGCTCAACTAGACATCTACTTATAGTCAACTATAGATATCATGCCTAGCTATAAACTTAACAAATTTCTCACATTTATATGTGTATGTTATAGAAAGAAGCTAAGAAAAAGTTGAAGGGTAGTCACAAGAAGCATTCGTCCTCCAGCAGCAGTAGCAGTTCATCTGATTAATTAATTGCGACTAATTTTGTGTACACGTGATGCGATATTTTGAATGAATCAAATACACAGCTGTAGTAGTACTGTTGACAGTTAACTTTGGAGTTGTTTCCTATGAACAAGTGAATTTAATTGAAACATGCAAAGTATACTAACTAACTGTTGAAGGTGTCTGCCATATTTAACTACTCATTGTTCCCAAGCCATGGTTAAACAGGAGCGGCTCACTTTCAGAGGCTTGATGTTGCTTCAGTTCAAGAGACTAGACATATCTGCATTAGATCTGTGTGAGAAAAGTGTGAAAGAGAGCTTGCAAGAAACTGGATGCCAGAACTTTCTCATTGACGTTTCAGACTGTGAAATGTTCTCAATACTGTATGTTGTACCTTGGAATACAACAATTGTTACCACCCAACATGGCAGCACATGAATGTAAATCCTAAAAGAGAATTGTGATAACCCTACTGTGCACCCACACATAGAAACTGTAGAATAGAGGTAAACTGTCTTTATTTCAAAAACGTGAAGACTACAACTAATATTAAACCCAATAATAATTATTCAATACTACACATCATTCACAACTGCAAACAACAGTATAATGGCAACTCATCTTGGAACACTAACCTCAGGTATAGGATGTACATATAAAATTATTTAATGTTAAACATCATACTTATTTCTCTTCGCTCCTCGAATCAATCAGAGGTAGAATCAAATCTCCATCATTGTCATCATCTTGCTGGACACCACTCTTTACCATCGGAAATACTACTTCTTCACTGATAACTCTAAAACAATTATCAATATGTCAATTTACAACCTCTAGTGGCTGGTATAGGCTAAATAATTGATGGCAAAAGTAGTTGCACCAATTGTATGAAATAGCAGCATTAGAACAGTTCAGGTGTAGCTATGACAATTTGGTGCCTTATCGGATCCAGATAAGGAAAATCATGTGCTCAAACTTATGTGTGACCACCACGATAAAAATTTACATTAACATCACTTACTCATCAATTGGTTGTCCTACACTTATTCTTCGTGAATCAGCTTCTTCTGAAGTGGATGATGTTGAGGATGTAGGCGTTCCACGGACTTGACTCTCCCAATAACGTTTGTTTTCTTCCAATTGATCCAATACAGCCTTTTCACTAGGATAAACTAATTCGCCCCAAGTCTCCCATAATGGTTGACAAATCAAGTCAATAAAAGCCACCTGAGACTTTTCTATTGATCGATTGTACCTATCCATCATTGGACTAACTGACATTTGAAGCCTACGTTCTTCATCTCCCTGACAGTAGAACTCTTCCATCAAGCGCTTTGTCCACTGAGTTGCTAGATAGCGAGGTCGAGCAGGATTACTCAGATCGGCACAATGAACAAGACACTCCATCACCTAAACAGGCACATACATAAACAAAACATCCACTTGCGCAAATGCGACAGATAACCTCATGGACTTAAAGTTGGAATTACAGCAGCTTTGATTCGATTATTAATTAAAAGTCATTAAAACAAGGTAACAGAAGTATATTATCATCATCCCTGTATTAGGCCAACCAGAATACCAAAATCAAATCTTGGCCATCTGTTTGTCTATTGTACTTGTATCTGCAGTCACTCCAGCAACAAAAACAATAACTACTTGTTGGGAAATAAATTGCTATACTGTGGACCACATTTGTCAGCTGATATCACGCTATGGTCTAGGCCGAAAAATTAAAAATACTACAATTAGGTGTTACAAATGCAACAAAGGAATTAATTATCATGTTTACTGGCCTGTCTTCACTGTCCTAATTAAAGAGAACACTATAACAAGATAATCAGTAAGAGATTAGTTACCACAAGCACATGAGAAAGGACAAATGAGACTATGACTTTGTAGTTTGCACCGACCTGTGGCACATGTTCGCATGTGCACACACACACACACACACACACACACACACACACACACACACACACACCCTGTTATTTTATGACTAATATACTTCAACGCTAGTATCTATCTCATCAAATTTGATAGTTTCTGTAGTATATTGTAATAATAAACTAAGCAATGCATGGTCTTACCTGCACACGTTCAGCATGGTTGTACATCGTTAGCATACCTTCCTCCACCACTTTCTTCGTCTCTACTAGAGTCCGAAGACTAGCCAAATTCTGAACATGTTTGGCAAGATCAGTAGCTAACACCTAACACACAAAACCAAAGCACTGCATCTCTATTCACACAAAAATTCATCACAACTTCATTCACAACACAATTTAAAACCTTCAACATGTAAGGCACTACACTGCACGTACAGTTACGGGTTAAATGACGTATTCTAAGGCAATAAAAAATCTTTCCACATCTTTGAACACTTCTAAACACTAATTAGAAAAATGCATACACCATTAGATTTAATGGAAAGAGTTTCATGATCAACATGGTTTAGCACGTACTTAAAATCCCAACCACACAAACAAAAAAATAAAATTACTGACGATCTGGCTACTACAGCATACTGTGGTCCTTTACAAAGTGGCTATATTTCAAAAACTCTGCACCTGATGTCCATTGGTTTACAAAATATTTGGATCTTTACCGCTGTACATGCACTCTCACATACCAGTACCCCAAACATAAAGGCAATTACAGTGACATCCCAAAAACCAGTTTTCTAAGATGCAAACTTTCAATGTCTATGCAAAAACGGAAGTTCAGTTGAAGTGCATCAAAACAACTACCTCTTGCTAGTGATGAAAAAGACTTCCAATGCTTAACAAGCTGCTTTTACAACAAGCCACTTTACACTAACTCAATAGTTCTAACTGTACGTCGACACTTCCTTTGTGTAAAGAAATAGTGCAACTGAAATATGTCCAAAGTTGTAGCTGTTAAATAGTCACAACATATGTTTTAAACCCCAATAACAAAGCACGTCTCCCTACAGTATATACTGTAGTATCCAACTCCTGCAGTACGTGTTACTAAACTGCAGACAAGATGATAAGAAGCAAAAAATCAAACCACCTTTTATTAAGGTGCCCTAAAACAATGATGCTAAAGTAAGACAGCTAACAAGAACAGTTTCACACATACTCAGTAAAGACTACATGCATAATCTTCTTACAAAAACCAGTGTACATGAAGAAAAACTAAAGTGCTAAACCATCGGCTGCTATCCACCTTGACTCTAATTAGTTAGAGCCAATGAAGAGAGTCTGAGAAGGGAGCTGGACACATTGACTGGCATGCGGGACTGTCAACATCTGATAGCTATTCATACATCTTGAAAGTGTGAAGACATCATGACATCAACTGGCACATTAATTAACACCAGCGATAACCACGAGGGCATGTGTTGCATTCCAATTGTCCATCCCATGTCCGATGGTGGCTTGGTCCGTCCATCCACAAAGGCATTACTGTAACCCTAGTGCATGTGTATGCCTCAGGTTAACAAAGCAAGTCACTTAGTCATTTGAGTTATCTAAATCACGTGAGTACACAATTAGTCATCTGTTTTAATTAATACACGTAAATTCTAAAGAAGGTACTATTTTACACTGTTTAAGTTAACACACTCACCACGCTTGCAGCAATTTTCTTGACCATCTGTCGCTCTTCATTACTTAGATTGCTAAAGATATTACAGTCGGTGTCCTAAATACAATGACTTCACTAACAAGAAACAATTGCCATGTACACCTAGCCAGCACACATACCAATAAGAGTCGAAATGCAACAGCAATATGGTGATTCTCCAACACACTTTCATCATGGTAGAGAGTGGCTAACTCATTCTCTGTCAAAACATTACACCACAAAGTTCGAGGCCATCCATACTTGTGCATAACTTCAATCTACCAGTAGCTATAGCACAGTAGCTAAACCTGCCACATATTACAGATACTCCAAATAAAAAAATTAAATAATGTATTTACTCATCTATATACCTAAACCGAAAGTTACTAATCCCCTGCTCGCAAAAGTCGGCCTTCCCAAAACTGGTTGGGCCGTAATATTTCCTATGCCACTGGTATTCACATTGTCGAGAGACACAAAGTAGTCCTGTACTAGCGTATATCTACATGAATCCTCAATTACTATTTTCTATACATCTATTCTAACTCTAATATAGAACACTGTAAAATAATATACAAAGCACAAACACCTTTGTGTGTGTGAGTGTCCTTGAATCATGGACACATAGTAAAACTGACTGAGATTAGATTGAAGATACATGTTTTGTTGCAGTCACATTTAGTGCACTCGACAACTGTTGAATACACTTTTGAAAAGTGAAACTTGAAAGATGATTTACTTCTACTGTCGTCTCTGCAGCATTCAGAACATCCTACATACCCAACCAAGGATTATGCTGACGTCTGATAGCAATATTAGAGAAAATGAGCCATGAGATCACTCTTAGTGTGAATGGTAAACGTCATATGTGCAAACATTGCTTATATTCAAGAGTCTTTTGGTAATCTGAAGTGTTGCCAATACACAAGTGTTTTTGACTATCGTTTGTCTTTCAAGATGACACAAAGTAAGGATCTTCCTCTGGCTATCAACCAACAAAAAACAGACTGCGTGAGTATCGTGAGTAGGTGTTGCTTGGAAACAAATCCCTACCAAAGAACAGGCACAATGATAGTAATAAACTAGAGAATGTACAGTCAGTAACTACGCTACATGCAGCGTTACCATCAGAAATTTTTAGAATAAGACCGTGTTCACACGTACTTGACATTCGCATTAGCATTAGCATTGCAGTAAAGTGAAAATCAATGGTAGTGTGAAACTCTGTTCGCACACAATAACGCAAGTAGCAGGCGTGTTCTGTTTCGCACAGTATGGACATAGGCGTTTTGTTTCCACTTTCTGACTACACACAAGACATGGTGTTAGATCAAAAAACAAGACTATGATCATTGCCCTGATCATATTGCAATCTAAAGAGCAAGCTTTTCACACTTACAGTCTGGTCGGAACTCAACCTTTGGAGACGTCTACAATCAACTACACTTGTTGTCAGGTGCAGGTGCGTGACGTTGCCCAGTGTTGCCCAGTGTTGTGTGTTGCAAATTACATGATGTGACTGTTGGTGCGTGGGTAGACAGTGACTGGTGTAATGTGAAAACAACGGTAAATGGTAAAGTGAAATAGGGGCAGGAGATGACGTTGACTATATCATTGACATTCACTTTACCATTATGGAAATGACGTAAATGTAGTAGGTATGAACAGCATAATGCAAACGTTACAGTGTCAACTATGTGTGAACGTGCCCCTAAAGATGCTCTGCTCATTCAGTGGCAACAGTCACCAACCTTTGCAAACAAAAAATTGACAAAAGGACATGTTCCCTTGGGTAGTACTACCATATAACCGGTTATTTCTGCAGTCTAAAATTTATGCAATTTTTGAGAATTTGACAAGTTAATTACTGCAAATTAAATTTCTGTGTTCTAAACAGAAAGACAGTTACTGGTACACACATGTACACGTGTACATGTGCCCAAACAGTGAGCTGCTGGGACTCCGAGGATAAGCCTGCTAATTATATTTGTGCGTTCCGTGATTTCTTCACGGAATTCGCAGGAATATCATGGTCACAGAAATAACCGGTTATACAGTATGTTGTATATAATTGTTGTACGTCTGGCTGTCTGTATTTGATGCCTAAACCATTTAACCAGTTGTCATAAAATTTGGTATATTAACAATTTCATCTGCACCTGAAAAAACATGAGTGCAGAAACTTTGACATTACCCAGGCAGCTGAAAGGGTTCCTTTGAGATACGCTACGGTTGTTCATACATGTACAAGTGCAACATGCAGTACTCAAGCTAAACAATTAAAAGCAACTGTGTTTTCTGCCTGCATTGTAATTTCAATGCAAAACACAAGCTGGTAAATTATAAAATTAAAAAACACATCACTAGCCAGTTAGTCAATTCCCACTTGACTTACTTGTGGCATTCATTCATGGATACCACAGAAAAAACAAACCCAAGCAATCACAACTGCAAAACATGTTGCTCCAGAGTTGGCACTTACTCAAATCTCTGTATTTTGGCAAAGAATGGAAAGGCCAGAACTAAAGCTCTACATTTGCAATTATCTGATAAGTTCAAAAACGAGAAGTTCTTTCCAATTCAAACTGTTTTTATGATACACTTTCCACACAACACCAAGTAGCATTTGCTTGTGTTCAGTGAAAGTGCCAGTTGGATACGGACTCTTGTGCATAGTCGTAGGATGTCTGGGCATGCAGGAACTAAGACAATGTCCTAGCTTTTGATTACGAACTGACCATTCTTAAGAAAAACCTTAATACAAATTGCTGCTGACTCATTTTCCAACTCAGCAATGATGATCTACCATCATCCATTCAGCTGGCTAGCAATCTTCAAGAACAAAATTACTGATGTAAGAAATAGTGGCCCCTCTTACATACCTTGTGTGATGACAGAAAAATAGACATGTCTTACTTCTGACATCTTTCAATTTTGAAAAGCGATCCAACTACTACCATAACATGGACCAAAAAATATTAATGACAGTGATGCATGGTACTAATTAACTTGCATTACTAATACATACATCCAATTTTTGTTGGTACATAGCCATTGACATTAAATTGTAACATTTGCCTAATAGATCCAATCTGCTCTTATAATTGTGAGATATCCAGCAACTCCTGTGCCTAATCATACACTGTGATAAACAAGAGTACAAGGCTAAGAAAGAAATCTTGGTCTTGGCAAGTGAGTCACATAAGGTCAAACCAAGAGTTATACCACATTTACACTAGCACCCTGGAACTATTCCAGGTGTTCTAGAACAATTTCTCAGCTATAATCTAAACGTGGAATTCTGCTCCTAGTCTGTTCAGGAACAAGATCTAAGAGCAATTCTAAAAACCATCCTGAAACAATTCTGGTAAAACTGTAACCTGTACTGTTTCTCTACAAGTTCTGATGTTCTATAACGGCAGATACTGTTCTACTAGAATTTTCTGATGCAAGCTCACAACATTGTGCATGCAGTTTCAAATTATGCATTCTATGCACCATCACTACTGTTCTCTTTTAAACTTTGATCACTTACTGTACAAATAAAGTCTGTCAGAGATGGTCTGTTTCTATTTAGTGCCATATACCATAAACATACTAGTATGTAATTAATCACAATTTGTGTCCTCTCATAAGGCATGTGATCGTTACTGCTTATCATGTTTCTTTATTAAAATAAAGGTCACGTCGAATTTCATTGCCTACACAATGGGAATGGAAACTAAACCAATGTCTGAATGAGCATGAGGATATATATATATATATATATATATATATATATATACCCTGTTATGGCTCCACAGACTGTTGCCAGTGTATTAAGAGATTTTTTGCTACAAAAACGTGAAACTTATCTACACTTCTCTACATGTACTATGAGTTACTTCATTCTATCAAACATGTACATTAGACTAGTAGAATTGTAAACACTATTACAAAACAATACAAGTACATTGTACAACTAGACATCTTTTGGCTTAATTTCTGGGTGCGCTACACACCCTTATTCATTTGAAATCATCATTAAACATACTAGAGCTCTTTCAGTTAATTAAAATTCTGTATCTAATTTCTTTCAATTAACTCTTAATCTAATTAACATTTTTATTGTACTTATAACAAAGCAAAGTCATAGACAAAACACAAAAAATACATGTGGAACATCATGCTGTTTTTACATGACATTTATTTTACCGCAGACTGGTTCATTATCACTGCACTATATGCCAGCATGCTAAAGCAACATCTGTTATTGGCTTTCCCCTACCAACACACCACTACAATAAACTTCAATACTCAACCTCCACATGATGAAACTGCAAAAAGAGTAAAAACCACCCTGTATTGGAAATGACAGCTTAAGCCTCTTTTATGAATTCTCACCAAGAAATTACATCATAAATATATCCTCTGCTAACATCAAATTAGAATTAAGATGTCAAAGTCCAAAGATGTCAGCAAGTAGAAGTGTGTGAACATCATCACGACCCTGTGCACTAAAGTATATAAATATGTAAGAATGAAATTCAATGGCATCATATCCAATTCACTGAGAAGTCAATTTGTGCCGTTTACACAATGCACAGCAGATGACAAACCAAAAGTGGAGCCCCATTAAAAAGCGTTGCAGTTGTTGATCAAAGAATGTACGCATTCCACAGTTCATCAGAGTGCGGTAGCACTCTCTATGTAGGGATGCAACAATTATAAAATGGCCACCCATACAAAATTATCCAAACGTGCTATCCAGATTTCTTATAACTCAGTAAAAAATCTCAGAGCCACATAATGCTCGACTGTCCGAATGGTAGCCAGACTACTAATGCTGACACTAGATGTCTCAGAAGCCGCATATCGGCAAGTAAAGAATGCAATCTATTTTTTCACATTCGCTTTTGTCAGCCAGGCTAGCACCTCACTTGAAGCAGCTACAACGACGAGAGTCATACCAAACGATTCGCTCTTGTCCGAGGAATTGCACTGACCCAACAGCTAGAACTGTGCGAAGTCCACCCAGTATCATGTCAACTGCTGCTACATAATTGCCATGCTGTTCTGGTCACGCGTGTACATGATAGCTAGCCTACATGTAATTATATACCTATTATTAGCTGGTGAAAACTATCGTTTGGGACCTTATAATTAATTGCCATGCCACTTCCAAAGTGTGCTTACAGTTGCGTGTAGTTGAACATTGAAATGTACAACTATGTTCAATGGGGTGCTGTCCATGAGCGTGTACTGTATGCTTCAACTGTAGAGATGAGTGGGTGTTGTTTATTGATGCAATCAATGTTGTTCCGTACATCCGCCAGCTGCTATGTAGCTAATCAAGTGTAAAGATGGGAGTTGTTTATTGATGCATCGGAGTTGTTTATTGGTGCAATCAATGTTGTTCCGATACCGCACTCTCTGATGCAACGATTTTAAAATGGCCACCCATACAAAACTATCCAAACACATGCTATCCAGATTTCTTTAAAAAATAAAAAATTTTTGAGAAAATGATGGGCATGTAGGGATGGATATGTACTTAATCATGCTCATCTCCTACATCACAATCTTTTTACCTAAATTAATTAAAACGCAGCAGTCGTGTGTGACACTCACAGTACTGGATTGTAATGTAGGAGATGAGCATGATTAAGTACATACCCATCCCTACATACCCATCATTTTCTCAAAATGTTTTTCTATTATTATTTACCTACAAAGAATGACAGTTGCGCATGTAGCCTTGTATATCAAAGCATGCCCGATCCTTGTCAAAGTTACAGAATACTCACTTTTTCTCGCCACTGTAGTCTTCGTCAGCAGCAGTAAGTTTATAGAGCTCCTATTTTTCATTTCCAATGTTTCGAATGTAAAAAATGTTACTAATACGGTGTCATTCCTTGTATAAGTTAAAATGTAGCACAAACAAACAGACACATAGACAGACAGAGGGGAATAGACAATGTTAAATTTTCAGTCCACTAGACTCATTAATGGTTTTTGGCTCCATAAGAAAGCTTTTTCATTCTAATTAGTGTGTAACTGTGTTTGTGTAAAACGTAGTTGTAGTTAAACTGTTTGATGGGACACCTATCATATATTGGCTTTTTAACTTAGCTTTTCCTGAACTAGTATGTACTCTGCAGTAATAGTTCAATTTACAAAATTATTGACAAATAGACAAACAGAGCACTCGCTGTACCCCTTGTGCATACAGTACCACTTGTGTTGTGCACATTAGCATACCAAACTCATTCCTCACTTACGAGTCTGAACAAGAAATGCATTATTCAACCCTGGATGACCAACATCATGGACAGCAGAAGCAAACAAAAGACTAAGAATCTCTAAAGATGAGAACAAACCCTGCCAAACAATCTAGTCACCATAACTACTCATAGTTCAGTTTCACGACCAGCTTACCTCTAGCCCTGGAGCTTGCAACAGATAATGAGCTGCTTGCACAACGTCTGCAGCATGTGTCTTATTATGATATGAATTATTGGGATAGTTTGCCTACACATAAAAATTGAATACGACATGTAAGTTGGCACTCATTCTGGATATCTCCAATGCATGTCCCCTATTAATTAATTGACAAAAGTAACCAGTCAAAGATATTTACGGTAACGTTCTTCCCAACTACAACAAAGACATACAAAGCTTGCTATGGAAACCCAATTTAGAGCCTACATCTAATGATTAGCATATTCAGGATTACAGTACCTACACTATTTCTTGATTTCATAGAAATAATATACAATTCTAGAAACATAACAAATAATGTTAGTGGTACCCAAAACAACAGAAACATAAATCTTTCCTGTCTTGGAGAATTCTCCCAAAATTTTTAGATCATCAGAGTCCATTTGTTTAAATAAACATAAGTGCCAAATTACACAAGCAGTTTGGAGCATGTTGTAAAATGTGGAAACAATGTTTAGTATTTACTACAATTCTTAAACACTGATTATGAAGTCAAATGACCAGTTTTCTGGTGTTTCTTAGTAGTTCATAATATGTGATGTTGAAGTTTGAGATAGTACAGTAAAGTGCCATTTATTTATCTCAATTCCCACCTATAAACACACCTGTTACACAAACAGCTCATGACGGCCAGCTGTTCATCATGTGGTAAAAAGTCAGTGGTACAAAATCATATCACAATCTCTAAACCATAGTTGAGATAGAACACAGTGTATCGTTCATCAGACACCAGCGATGAAGCTGACGTTTTATGAGTAAAAGCGATGAATGGTCTTGAAAGCAATGTTTCTTTCAGAGGCTTTTGGTAGCTGTGCCATCTTTAGAGACCTGCAAGCTTCATCCCAAGAAGGTAAACTGTCTAGGTAATTGTGCTATGCTTGCGATGCTCTCAGGCGCCCGTCAAGGCGATTTAATAAGAATTGGTAGATCATCCCGGATGATTGCCTTTGCAATGACATTGACGATACGTTGCTTTGGTAGAGCAAAGGGATGCAATCAAGTGTCTCTGAAGTTTCTCTAATTGTCACTTTCAGCTAAAGATGAGGAATGGCAGCATGTAACAATGGCAGGATCTGACACAGACTGCGTTTTGCTGTCGGAAAGCGACTCTTCATGTCAATAACGTTCATAAACCTTCCATTTCCTTCAGGTGGACCAAGACAACAAGACCAGCTTGTGTGAGAACGCAATTATACATACATCTGCTTCATGAATCCAGAATGTCAGGATTTCCCCATAATCGTTGTTTGTCAATGTCATCTCGGTAGTCGACGCTTGTGGAAAGTCCACCATTGCAAGCGTAGAAACGAGTAAGGACTGCCACATAAAATGGTGGAAGCTTCCCTAATGGAATGCGCATGCCTCAAGAATATCCTGCCAACAACTGAAAGAAGAGGCCGCTTTATTGTACCATAATTCAGCAAAGATCTTCCATTTAGGACAGTCGCAACTTGCAGATGCTGTAACCAGACATTTTAAAGGCTCGCAAGTTTTAGCTCAAAACGTAGTGTGCACAGACCTCCTCACCTTACTGGTAACGTACATACGTTTCTCTTCACCCACTCACATCTTCCGTTTCCTAACGAACAACCTTGTCTGCCGACTTCCGATATGAAAACTGCCGTAGAAGGTACGATATGAGAACTGCCGTAGGAGGTACGACACGAGACACTTTCCATAGTTTTTAATGACACAAAACATTTTACAACCTTTACCCGTCCTGCAAAAGATAATTCTCTTGCGGACCAGCATCGCAGTACTTGCAAACTTGTCACATGCATCCCGCCACTTATCATGAAGAGTCACAAACGAACTGCCTAACGATAAGCCAAGAACTCTTAATTTTGGATGCCACACGATCTCTAACGGCTGATCTTCTCTGCCTTTCCAAACACCCAAACACCTTTCCATTAGCTATGACTGAAGAATTTAGGGGAGTTTCTGTGAACTGGTGTGGGGACCATTGGCAAATGAGGATCAGTGCTTTCCTGATGGTCATTGATATCTACTGGGCATGCTGTTTAGAGCTGGCGAAATCTCCATAGTGCACGCAATCAATAATCAATATGCCAGTTACTGGCGCCACATGGATTACACGGAACATGTACCTCTCTGGGACTTAGCTGCCGGATTGGTGGGCGGGTGCCCAGTTGAGGGTAATAACCCCACTTATCCTACTTAAAAGATGCTGATGACATAATAACAAGCCACTATAAGTTATTAACCTAGTGGTTAGAGTTCTGGTTCTCTGACTATGATGGCCTGAGTTCAATCAAGGGTGGCAACAGCACTACAACAGCAATATAATGAAATGAGTCTGTTGGGTCTTTCTCACTGTTTATCTGACTATGACATGGACAAGCTTTTTGACTTTAATGTACAGATCCAAGTCCACTAATGTTTAAAGTATTTCACTGTGAAGGACTGGTTCATCATAGAAGTTTAGGATGTGTACAAGTAGAGGATCTGTAACAATAAAATAATCTGACTATGTCTGTGAGAGTAGACAATGGCACTGTGCCACAAAGACCAAAATGTTCTAATAAGAGTCCTACTGTTGCATGCAAAGTAACACAAGGTAGTACAGTATTAGTAACAAAGGAATCTACTTCGTCTGTCAAAGTATCAGAACCACTGATTCAACTCATCATAAGCACCACTAAAATGCTCTCAAACGTGAAACAACTTGCCATCAATGCCACAGCTGAGGAAATCATTGAAAATCTCTACGGACACTTGAAACATACTCTTGAACTGGCTAAATAAAAAGGTGCTTCAACATGGCTAACAGCTTTACCCACAGAAGAGCACAACGTTCTTTCTTGCAAAATCAGAATTTCATGATGCCATTTCATTTGTCTGCTACATGGTTGGAGACTGCCATCCTTACCTGATCTATGTGCATGTGGAGACCGCTTCTCTGTTGATCACTCGTTATCTTGTCTTACTGGTGAGTTCTGGGCAATTGGCAACATGTTCAACAAAGTTTGTCATAACGTGAAAACAGAACCCACCCTATAACATTTGACAGAACAAACGCTACCTCAACAGAGTAACACAACTGATGATTAAGCCAGATTAGACATCTCTGCAACTCTGTATGTGGCTTCTGGGGTGGCAATTTCAGAATACTTGATTTCAAAAACTTACCTCGATATTCATGTCTATAATCCCCATGTTACATTGTACAGAACATCTACAATGTCTTTGCTACATAAAACAAGAGCTAAAAAACAATAAGAAGCACGTATCAGAAGAGTCAAATACACATCTTTCACACCTCTGATACTCTTGTGCTGGCAGTACCAAGAAACTAACTTACACATTTTTGAAGAGACTTTGGTTTCTCATTTTTTGAAAAGATGATATGGCATACAATACAACATGTTGGATAAGATGCCACCTAAGCTTCAAACTAATTCATTCAGCTATATGTGTCTCAGGATATGCTGGCAGAGAACTCAGAGAGGGAACACTGCCAACAACCTACTCATATATTCAGCTACGAGCAGACTAGTTCACTGACATGTTGTTTTCGTAATGCTCTATTTTACTGCTGTGATAGTTGCTTTAGTAGTTTATATAGCTAGATGTAGCACAATGTATTCAAATAAACTCCATGGTTTGAGAAATAATAATTATACTAACAATAAAGAGACATGCTCACAAATTGATGAAGTACAGCAACTTGCGAATGGAGGTAAGCTGCATGAGGCAGTGTTGAACACAGGTTGTTCCAGTAGTGTTGGGAGCACTAGGTGAAGTGCATGCAGTTATTGCATAGCAGTTGGACATCGTTCCGGTGTAGCAGCAGATTTGTTCTGGCCGCGGATTTGTTCCTGAGAGCAACTTGCACAAGCGTAATATCATTGAAGACGACATGCGCATGCACAAGTAAGTCGGCGTTCTAATGTTGTAACACACGCACTTTAAATAATAACGTGAGTTACTATTTTACTGCCTAGGCCAACTGCGCTGTCTTGTTTCGCGGCAAGCACACCTCTAGTCCTCACTTAGTTGGAGGTACGAGTATTTGAGTTTATTCTTGCTTTAGCAAATTGTCATTTCCTGTGTCACGTCGCAAACATCCGGGGTCCTAAACTTGCTAGTAGATACATGTGCGTGCGCACGCGCGCACACACACACACACACACACACACACACACGCATGCACACGCATGCACACACACACACACACACACACACACACACACACACACACACACACACACACACACTGTACATCAAGTTTCAACCTACTGATTTACAAAGCCTCGCTGACACATCTGTATATCGCAATTGTCTAATACAATTTACATGCAAGTTTGCCTCCGTTTCTAGCAAATGCAACTGCTAAACAGTAATCCACGTATCACCAGAAAGTAACGAAACAGAGCACAGCATTGCTGCATTATTGGCTAGGACTACAAAAGGTTTAACCAAAAAGTGACCAAATAATGTTCCTTGGAACAAATCCACAACACATCTTACCCCGAACCAAATCCACAGTGCATCTTACCCCGGAACAACTCCGTGGCCGGAATAAAATCTGCTGCTACACCGGGTCATCACAATCTGCAGCACTTGAAAACAGCGCTTCTTAGAGCCACCCAAATCAAAGCCACTCATACTTTCACTTGCAAAACAATGGCCAATTACCGCCAACTCAAAAAACCATAATCTGAAAACCACAAACTATATCCAAAACAATGTTCACAAACAACTACTAGTATTTACAAGCCCACTAGCTGACTGAATTGCTTCAAATGAAACCCAAACTGTATTTTAAGACATACATATACACCTTTCAATATAACCTTCAAATCAGAAAATAGTGTATGTTCTTGCTCTAAAACATTTACAACATTTTACTCACCTCTACAACAGCAAAGTAGTTGATAGCAGTCCGTTCGCTGATTTTACATAATTGGAATAAGTTTCTACTCTACACAAACAAACAGAATCAGAGTAACATAATCACATCTCAAATCATAAGTTTACTGTCTAACCATGTGTCAACCTCTATCCTTTATGTATGTGAAGACACTAAATGACAGCAAACATGGAGTACTGTTATTTCTATATGATAGTTCTAAATACCAGAAAAATAATTCTAGATTTTACAAAGCAAGGTCTCAATGCGAAAATCGCACTGTAATGTGCTTCTGGTTTGTTGCATCCGGTTTTAAGCAGCAGATTCAAGGAGTGTACATATTATATAAACCTGAGAACGTATGTTGCGTTACTGCAAAACGTATTGATGACTAGCTCAGGCAGTGAACGCAACAAGCAAGCGGCCAGCAGGTGATCTCACGAAAGCTTTGCACGATCGTACTCTTCACAAGGTACGATCAGTAGCAGGCAAAACATTATTGTATATGGTTACGTCAGCCTCCAGAAACCTCATAGCACGACGGTTTGAAATAGTCTGTGTGCATAGAACCCTCAGTATCATATGGAGTAGATTCTGGTGATGTGGAGAATGCTTTGGCAGATGACGAAACTGAAGCTCCAAAATAAATAGGTGGAGCTGTCTAACTTTGAGCCTGTTGCTAGTGAGACACCATCGCCAGTAGCACCTGAAGACGAGCAAAACAAACGACTACTTGATTTATCGTGGTATTAAATAGGTTTAGGCTGACACTAGTATTAAAAGTGATGTAGTGGAATTTTGTTTAGATATAGTTGTGGTTGCTGTACATATGACCTGTGGTTGCTGTACATATGACCTCTGGTCGTCAGTGTGGGTGTTTCCAGGACATACTTGAAGTAATTGACAAAATAGGGGAACTTGATGAGCCGGTTGCTTGCATTACTGAACACTCAGGATTCTCTGGCGTCTGCCTAGATATGTAGGTTCAGCAGACTGCACAATACCAATATCAGCAGGACTATGGTATTACATGAAACTGATCTTCGTCCAATTCATGAGAAACAATTATAATTATAACAACAATACTGATTTCAACAATGGATTTCTGTGCTGCACAAGAGATACAGATATACTTCTTACCATTAATTAGCAAGATAATGTAAACTGGCTGTCATGCCTCTTGTCTGCAGTTAGAAGATTGCAGGGTTCTTGCTAGAGATTTTTTGGGAGTGTGACAAGATGGGCAGGTCAACGACGCATGCAGTCTGCTCTCTAGAGTTGCACAGTCCAAGTCAGACATGCACACCTGAGCCAATCTCAAGTGACTCTGTGAGATATTTTGCATCATAGCTTTTGCGTCTAACACTCGTTCAAGTGCCCTGGCAAGGAAATCAACTTCCATAACCCCTTTAGCGATGTTCATGGGTTGCGCAAGCGCAAGTTCCATGGACAAAACTACAGATAGTCTGTCTAGTCAGACGTTGATTGACGTAGACCTCTGTTTGTGATTTGCAAGAATCCATGACTAGTCCAGAGTAGATTCTAGATGCTACACTTCTCGGACAAGAGGTGTGCTTTCCATGTCATGGGAAGGGCATCCGGGACTACTATCCATGACAGCGCATCCGAGACTGCAATCAACACCAGTACGTGTACACGTAACGTCTGGAGCAAGACTATTATCCCGCATTCTTTTGTAAGAGCCTAGATTTGTGGCTAATGTCACCTTTACTAAGGAATATAGTATTGTGTTTCAGTAGTATGGAATTCTCATACTTTCCTTATCTATCAAACTTTGGACTCCTATCTACTGTTTCTGAACGTGGTGCACTCTTACTGGAGCGTGGCACTGCGCCACGCTGTAGTAAGAACCCTGAGACTGTGTACCACCTTAGAAATTGTTCAGTGGCTCAGTTATAGTCAATTTAATTCATCACTCTATGTACACTTCTTTAAAGTCTAAATATATACAACCTACTCTCTTTATTTCACATTTTCTTGTATGCCAATCTCTTCTTTCTCGGTGTTTTCAACTGTTCAATCCTCGCACTGTCTCAATCAGTATGCATGGCATTCGGTCTCTTTTCAGTGCCCAGTAGCCTAAACCAAATCACTAGTATAATCCTGGGTCATCTTCAAAGCAGTCTGCTTCAAATGATGACTACACAAGAAGGAAGAATCACTTGGGCCTTCTCAGCAATATCTCCTTTGTCTGACCACTCTAACCGTAGCACAAGCCCATTGCCTTGTGCATTCCCTAATGCACTTTGTGCTAACACGACATCCGTTCTCAACTCTAATTCATACGTACATGCCACAAATCTGCTGCTCAAAACCCCCAGCATATTACAGAACAGTTTTCTTACAGAAACCTTGATTCTAAAAATTTAAAATTATTTTTCTGGATATGTTCACCTTTAAACTATCACATAAAGGTTTGAAATAATTTTTGATTTTTTTTGCGTGTCAGTGGCCCTTTAATGCACATCAACACCAGCACCTTTTAGAGACATTTGCAGATCTTTTGACGACACTAAAAAGAACATCTGCGACTTAGCAGACTTTTTCAAATGTTCCTGTCCACTTGGCACTGAACAATTTGTTTCTAAAAATGATCCGAGACATTCATTCATTCAAGGCCTTCATGATTAGACAACTGGAACAACACATGCTGCAAGTACATGTTTACATAATCATTCTCTTTATGTACGACATATGACTTTTTCACCATTGATATTGTGGGCAAACTGTCAACAATGCTAAAACCTGCACATAAAGCTGCTTTTCCTTGAATATATTTGATTTTGTTGTTTTGTTTGAGGACAATTCATTGCAATTGATAAGACTTGTTTGAAACAATATGGTAACTCATATGAAAATCAAAGCTATAATACCGTATAAGATGAAATATTGGCAGGAAATGTATTTTGGCGGATTTTTCAGTGATCACCACTATAAAATCTGCCATTATCAATTTGGCCACCGGGATATGATGACGTCATCACCCACATGGATCAAGCATCATATGGCGATTTGGTGGTACGTCACATGGATGAGGCCACAAGATGGTAGGTAATCCCTGCTTGCCGTCTGTTGTGCCTATGAATGAGGCCGCGAGGCTGTGGATGAAGCTGGACTGTCACATTCATGCAGGTCCCGTTCTTTACACTGAAACAGCAGTTCTTCATCACTCTAAACAGCAGTTGGAGACCAGCAAGTTAGGGAAATGTGAGCCATAAATGCAGCTGTCAATCATAAACCCCTCCATGACCACTTATGGCAAGACCTATATCAGTTATCAAACAACGATGTCCAACCGCCAAAATAAAATCCGCCAATATGCTTTGTCCATCAGTTTCTTAGCAAAACGCCAATATAAATTCCCACCAATGTTTCATCTTATACGGTTGGAAATCCCTTGAGCTCCATGGAGTCTCCTATAACTATAAAAGAAAGCCATCTGTTTGTCTGTCTGTCAATGCAAAACAGCAAGATCGGTTGGCAGATTGGTCTGAAAATTCTACCGACGGGGTAACTTTGACAAAGAACAACATGGGATATATGGTTTTGACATCTGACTCGATTAGGTCCCCTACTGAGGCTAGCCTCCACTTTTGTGCAAATTTCTCTACAACAGCGCATCGTATCTCCACCAAATTTTAATGCCCATTTGTGACCTCGGCCAGTACGCACAAAGCGTGTCTTTTATTACCGGTGGCGTCAATAAGAGCAAGATATCTTTTTGACTATATCCAGGTCTTTGAAAATACGCCTACCTTTGTTTGCCTGTGTACACAAGTCGAATAGTTGCCACGTTCGCTACACTTGTTTCCTACAACAAGAGCAACGTCTTCAAACTAACAACGTTCAACGAGACTGCAAGATAAGGTGTGACTTTGTTATATATACGGAGAACCGATTATCCGGGTGAGTACGCGACTGCACAAGACTTCCAAGTTTCTTGTGCTTGGATATATAACTTTGAACAAAAACCTCGCTGCTAATTTCTCAAAATGGGACACTTGAATATATTTTCATTTTTCTTCACCAAAATATTAGCACCTTCCAGTTCATTGAAACGTGCGCCCACACATCCCATGTAGACTTTAGGTATACATGTCGTTGTCCTTAGTAATGCTTGCAGTAATCAAAGATTTCTTGCCAATTGAAGCCACTCTTCTAGCGCTTGTGTTTCTCTCCAAATTTTGATTGCAACACTCTCAGTTTCATTTTTAGTTAACTTCAATGGGATCGATATTCACTAACACTCAATAATCTAATCAGCCCTGGCAAGAACGAGCTACTCAGCTAGTCCTAACTATTCCTTTAATGAAGAGCTCCAAAACCCGTGTTTCCTGCAGTTTACTCACATACTTATGAGCACCAATGTATATTGCTAGTAATTTAGCATAAATAGACAAAAATTTCATGTACAAACTTGGACAAAATTATAGGGACACTCTGCTCTGGGTATGTAGTAACACAATAATTAGGTGACAATTTACCAATTAGCAACATTCCTAAGAAATTATTAGTTACCTTGTTGATTGTTGGGTTTCTTGAGAACACTGTAAACTCTAAATAGTTTCCTTCACGTTTTGCATTGTGGAAAACAAAGATCTAAAAGTGTATGACGTCATGACTGAGTAAGCATCGTAGGTTAGACTCTTCCTGATTTTGTTTAGTGGCTTTTAAAAAAGCCGGTTTTAACAACACAAAGAAATATTGAAGCCCTTCAGCAGTTTCTCAGTATCGAGTATTCCCACCTCTCACCCTCCTGGCTGTATCTAGATGTCGCAAAACACTTTCTGCCAAGTTCCGGACACGTGGGGCTGGAATCTGCTGCCACGCCTCTTGTAAAGCGTTCCAGATACAGTTCTTGGTTGGCATCGATTGGCAGCAGTTTGATTTCATGCCACAAGTTCTCAATCAGATTGGCATCAGGCAATTTTGGCAACAAGCTAACAGTGTGACGTCATGCTGGCGTAGCCATTGTCTTGTTGATCAAGACAAGTGAATTGGCGCATTGTCCTGCTGGAGATAAAGTTATCTCCTATCAATGCCGCTGCATTTGTAAGCATGTGCTCCTTAAAACCTGTTGGTACTACATGCTGTCCAAACAACCTTCCAGTTTCACCAAGGACCCCACACCATGCCAACACATCGATCCCCACACCATCACACACTAGCTGTGTGATGGGCTGTATGATCACAGCATTTAGGGAGAAATTCTTCTCCTTTTTGACACCAAAGATACAGAGCACCATCATTTCCTATGCTGACTCTTGACTCATCTGTAAAGAGAACACATTTCCAGTCATCCAAAGTCCAACAAATGGTGATGGCTTTCTGTTAGCAGCGGGGAGGGGGGGGGGGTTTCTAGGTCTCTGAGCGTTCACTCCTGAGACGACGACAGACTGTTCTACCTGACACCTGCTTGCCGGTTTCTTCAGTCAGCTGATACGAAAGCAGTCATGATGGTGCTCTGCGGTTATGCAATATCATTCTCTTGAGTCAATGATCTTCCCAGGTTGTCGTTCCCTTCCCACGTCCAGGTAGTTTTTCATAATCGCTGCTGCCATGGGAAAACCGTTGCAAGCACTGATGAACCAAATTCCTGGAGTGGTGGACAAAAGCTGCAATCTGATGCACAAAGTAGCCAACCGAATGAAGGGCTTCAATTTTCCCTCGCATTTTCCAACTCAACTGTTTGCCTCAAGGCATCACTACAACTCGGCAAACATCGCACAGAACAAGACTCTGCAACTGCGTGTAGCTGAATGTTCACTACCGTATCACATGAGTTTGGTAGTCTCAAGAGCAGCGGTTTTCATGCAGCTGAGATTTTGGCAGTAACAATCTGTAGTATTGCTACGTAGAACATTATTAACCAGAAGTGACATGTATTCTTTTGTCACTGCAACTTCTTCAGTTATTATCTTAGTAAGATTGTTTTGTAATTAATAGGTATCATATCATGACTATGTTGAAGTTAGTTTATTGCCTAACTTAAAATGGCAAAACAATTCAAATTGTGGTGACATGTGCAAAATCAATTCGCAGAAACAGATGATTCGCCATTTTTCATAATGTTGATAAACAAAGACTCACAAAATTGCTTTCACTGTCTACTACAGAGCATCCTCAGATTGCATGTCAAAAACAGAACATGTATAAAGACAAGAAAGTAAACATGGCCATCTTCCTTGGGCAGTAGGTAGTTATTACTGCTGCACTCATGAATGCAAGCTATGTTAATTAATTAAAGACTAATAATGGCACAATCCATAAAAAAGAAATTTGAAAAATATTTGATTTTGTAAAGAAAAATTCAAGGACAATTAGACTACACACAAAAATACCAGGTTTCCCTACAATTTTGTCCAAGTCTGTATAATCTAGTCTTCAGTATTCAAACTTTTAGAACATAAACAAAATATATAAAGCACTGCTAATATGTAAACAACCGTAAACACACCTTGAAGACAACGTAGCACATACAAGTCAATGGATGGTCACCAGTCAGCTCGGCTAGTCGAAAGGAGTTGAAATTCCATTCACCCATACCGCTTAGTATCTGTAAAAACAATGAAATACATTGGTGACACAAACAACACAAAGCATATCAAACTGGGCAACAAAAATGACTGAACCATATAATGAGATAAAGCTACATCCTAGCTCTAACTGTAACTAAAGCACAATATGCCCTTAATATTGAAACAATTCACACAACCATATTACCAATTGAGACTGAACAGAACTGGGCATTTGCTGCCATGTCACCAATAGTGATGTCGAAGTTCAAGCAATCAAATAATTTACAAACAACATACTAAAATTTTAGCAACAAAATGTACAATAAACATATAAAGGTGCCAAGCCAATTCAGTTCAAAGTCATAGATCGATGTGGACTAAATTCTGAAAGTAGTACACATGGCAATAAATCAATGCATGCACGCATGACTATAGGTTCAGATGAACACTGTTCAATCTTTTCCTTTTGAATTACTTTAGTTTGATTTTATGGTTGGCAAAATCAACTCATGAGACAAAATTCACGTGGTTTCGATGACAACATATCCCTTGTCATCAAAATGGTGTCACTTCTTGGTGACAAATTTAAGAAGCTACCCACCCTTATGAAGTCACTGAAAAAATCATGAAAACAAAATTGTTTCACGTAGCCAGACCCTTCCCACTGTTCACACTGGCAGGAAAGGAAAGGTTTGGTAAAGTTCCTTTGAAGTCGCTGTGTTTGCTGCTTCACCAGTAATGGGTAAACCAAATACTGAGTCTGATTTTGCTAAATGGTTAACTAATGCCAGAGTTCACAACGTGACGACAGCAGTCCATTATCATTTATGTAACATAACATAACGTCACTTCCACCCACGTCAAAGAACAACAGCAAATTAAGAATGCCTTCACACTGCCTGATGTGACGATGCGGACTGTGAGACAGGTGATGCACAAATAGAATCCAGTCTATCCCAGCGTCAAAACTGCAAGTAACCTCCATTTTATGAAAATGCAATTGAGTAGGTGAACAATCACAGCAGAATGCAAATATTCAAATTAGCTCATGTGAGTATCCCATCTATTGCTGGAGAAGGTGATGAACATTTCTACGCTTCCTTTCTCCTTGCTCCTTCGGTAGCACCACAACACACACAAACAACAATCAAGAAAAAATTCACTACTTAATTGTAAATCACTCTGCATCAACGCTTGACAAAATGAATCTGACCACAAACGTTACAGAAATTAAATGGACTGCTGTCCGTTACATATTTTAAGCCACATCCTGCAATCCTATCTCACTATCTTCTCATATATTTGTCAATGCGTAGGCAATTGTCAATGCAGATGAAAAACTACTTGTTCAATCTGGTCTTTGTTGTTCGTGAAACCTGCACGTCATACCGTTATGCCGCAGCTCCAACATCAGCAGGCTTTGATTTCAGCCACATGATGACTGACAAAGCACACAAAGACTGAATGCGAAAACGATTTAGTTCATCCAAAGCGACCGCAGCCCAACACAGAGAGCAGCACAGAGAGCAGCGTATATCTAGAAAAAAACTTGGAACAGACATCATCGATACAATCTGTAGTTGGCTGCCATGCACCTAGGTTTCACACACCGCAAAAGACACTACCAAGTAGTCTCTCCGTCGATGACAACAATTGCTTATGTTGACCAACAGATTAGAAGATATGTGAGATACGATTGCATGGTGTTGCAAACTGATCTGGTACTTAACAAACCAAAACCAGAATTTAGTTCATCCATTATCAGTAAAGTGGCAACACAGTGTCTTCAAAGGAACTTTACCAATCCCTTTCCCACCGGAAGAATGATAGGGAAAGGGTCAGACTAAACAAAGATGAACACAATGAATACATGAAATGAAAGTTCATGAATATGTAGCAATTACCTCACACTAGCATAGCAAATACATTCACGTGAGAGCACACTCCCAGCAAGGAAATGCAATAAGGGCTTCTATGTAATTCACATGGCATTCGTAACTAGCATTTATTCACTGCCTGATTACAATATTTCCCAGCTGACATTGGAAATGTTGACAATGAAGATTAGTACTTACCTGGCATACTCATCTAAATCTACTAGGCATGCTGTTCGCAGATATAGGTACCCTGCTCTACACTGAATAAGGTTTGGTGACCAAACCAATTACTGAAGTGTGGTCACATCATAGTACACTTAGTAGAAATCATTGAAATCGCCAAGATCACCAAGTTGCTGCTAATTAGATATAACAAATGCTCATCATGACCTACCATTGATAAACTGTCTTCATCCTCAACTTGAACACCAAACCTTCAAACAATATATCACAAAACAACATTTCTTAACCATAACAATTACCTCCTACCTTGGTATCACTAGATCGTCATCAGGAGATCCCTCAGGCTTAACAATATTCTTGAAAAGCGAAGAAGAGCGAGGTTTGGAAGCTGGTGTCTCATGCTTCACATGCCAAGCAGAAAGCATATCATTCACTAAGTATTACAAAACAAAACAGGTCACCAATGACTTTTTTAGATGAAACACAGATAAAAGAGACGTAGAAGACAGATAAGCAAGATGAAATAAGAATGCAGAACTGCCACTAATGGTCAAACAATGAACATTTCCAACCAATTTCCACACCAATTTCCAAAGTTTTCCCAAACACCACCTCAGAAGTGGTGTGTCACTAATATCAACTAACAATCAATTATTAATTGTCTTATTGAATTAGAAAAACCATAAGTAGTAACTCTAGTCTATTGATGATTGTGTTTATTCAGCTTATTTTTCTTTCTGATCGATGACCGAGATACAGCTCCTTCAAAGTCAAAGTCACGTGAGAAAAGTCCTTCACCTGAAATTCTAATATAACCTATAACTATTGGTAATAGATCTTGGCATGACACACAAAAATCCAAATAATCAGAGAAAATGACATTTTACCTGCACATTAGAAATGTTATGCAAGCATCTGGCTTGTACATACGTATATACCATTTCGCAAGACAATCACATTAACATCTACAGAGCGTATGAAGTGTAAGCCCAGTTAAAGGGGCACTGCTCCCCTGTTCCCTCTAGGGAAAACCCTGAATTTCTCTACCTTTCTGAAAAAACCAGTTTGATCAGATGCTTTGCCTGATTAAGAATTTTCAAATGTCAGTAGATACAACTATTCTATCAAAGATGAGATATTCGTTTGCCATATACCTCATTCTGTCCCATGCAGAATAGACATCAGACTGCCAAAAGTATTTCACCACAACTTTGTAGCTGACAAACAACATCAGTCATGTCATGGTGCAGTTCTGATATACATTTCTTGACGTCCTTAGTACACCTCTAAGTCCACTTACCTCTTAGTCCACTAATTTATTACCACCACAGTACAAAGTGAATGATTCTGATAGCATACATTATCAGAATCTGTGGCAGTCAACACCTGTATATGTGCGTTCAAGTACATCAATGTTTTGCACTGTGATGATAAGCATTGCTAATGTACACAGTAGGTGGATACTGTCAATCCCTCTAAAGATGGTTCTACTGATGTTGACTCCAAGGAAATTGCAGTTGGTATTGTAAAAGTGCAGTGCAACTGTTGTCAAGACGTGAACATCATGTGGTTTATTGCAACTTCTATTCAAGGGCAACTTCTGCTTTGTTCAGATTGCCAAATCATGCGAACTCTCTTCGAGGGCGGCTTCTATTCAAGGACATACTGTAGATGATTCATTCCCATCTTCATTTTTCTATTTTTAATTGTGACTTTCACAATATGTTGCAACAAGAAAACAAAACCCAGTGTTATAACTTAAAACTTTGCCTATAAGATAAGCAAATAGATAACACTCAAAATAAAGCAACACCATGAATGTGAGAACATGTAAAAGACCTTATAGATACATCAAACAAGTCATGTACTCTTACACTGATAAGTCTGATTGACCCAATCAACAACCTGGTTTCCAGTGCGACTGGTACTTGAGAAATGACTCAGCTCACGAGTCATAATACGCCGAATCTAAAAAAGATGCCACAGTTCATACACACAGCAATCAATTGAAAACCTATGTATTACAACAACACTATTTTGGTAACCCAAAAATGAGTTTTGTTGCAAAGACAAGAAACTGGCTGTTAAACAGAAATTTGACATTGACAAGGTTTGGTGGTCCGTGGTAAGACAGTTTGATAAAATTCAGCTAGGTGGCAGAAACAGCAAAGAGCTAATCAAAGTATGCATATACATTACTTGTCACACTCAAAACAACCTACCCAACATTATGCTCAATTCTTACGTACTGACTAAACAAAAACATGTCCAGTACAGTCGGTAGACATTGGATATTATGACTCCTCTTGGGGTCTCCTAAACATGTCAGTATGTACAAAATGTCACTTAATCCAAAGTTCATTGTCTGCCATCAGATTGTTATATTATGAAACCTTCGTGCAATGCATGGACAGCCTTGAGAAGGTTATTTGGCAATGTGAGTTTGTTGAACATAGCAACTTTTCTAGTGCAGAACTTCAACAACATGAAACTTTGCTTGTAAATATCTGTGTTGATGATGTGATTACATGATGCAAAAGTAAAAATGAGATGCAATTCTTAGCGTCAAGTCATTATGTCAAGTCATTATATCCAAAGCTACTTCTGGCTTCGGGGGGGGAGGGGGGGGTAAAGAAAACAAGTTGTTATATGCAAAGTGTCAGTAAACTCAAAGTCATTATATCCAATGTCTACTGTATGACAGCCCTCTAAGTGAGAACTAAATTTTCAGATGACAAACTACTAACAGTCATGAAGTGACCTTGACTTAGTTAACAGTGAGGCTTGCCTCACTAAGTAGATCTTGACTCTACAAATTGTAATAGATTGTAATGTATCTATAGTACTACTACTGTATGAAATGATGTATTTGAACAAATCATACTACGATACATTTAAACAAACTACACAATAACATACTGTGTAGTTTGTTATTGTGTAGTACAACAATAATAGTACTGCAACCACTAAGCCGAAAAGTCATTCGTTGATTAAAAGCCAACTCTCTGCACAGACAGAAAGTAAACTACTGGACGAATACAACGCTTTTTCTACAGACCTACAATCTCGAAAAACCTAAAATGAAGATCTTAGAAAAGCGAACACTACGTTTCACCTTATCCAGGCAATTGCTAAAGTGTATGGTATTGCCTTTTTTCTGAAAGGAGAGACGCTAACTTCCTTAAGCAGGTAGTTGTCAATATGCTTGCTCCACCCATACATGCAAAGACAAGAGATGTAAAGGAAGCCATTTCCACTCACTGCAATCAGTCTTCATATTTCTTCTTTTTCTCCTGTTCTTGTTTTGAATAACATGATACTGGATGTCAGATATGAATCTGCAGTAGAATTGAAAACGAGCACGTCAAAGTCTGTTTTATGGAAACGACTTCCCCAAAAACCACAAGCAGAAAAGTCCAGGCATGCTTCATCATCCCTAGTAGTTGTTTGCTTTGGGCAGTACCTCTCCATTTAGAAGCTGAAGAGTGGGTTCAGTATGAACATCATGGCGGATATCTTACATCATGCCAGCTAAAACGACTCGTAGCTCGTTACGTCTGATTGTTGGAAAACCTCCCTTTGGACACAACATTGCGTGGTTGATAGATAAGATAATTAAATGCTGGAAGCATGTCACAAAACACTGCAAGAATGGGTAATATTCTCTCCAAATGGGGAAACTCTCAATGCCTACATTGCATCAATATATAAGCAACAGTGCTAATTAGACAGGAAACCATCCGCACCTAGACAATGTTTAGACTAGAATGTTAAGCAGGCACATCCTTCTTGCATGTCCATCCAACATCAAACTTTGCATCAAACAATAAATCTAAAGAATTGAACGCTTTCAGCTTTGTTTGAAAAGCGAGGTCAACGGAAGATTCAGGATTAGGAGTCATCTATAATTGTCGATAATTAGTCAAGCGTACAAAGCGTACGTTAGGGAAGAGGGGGTAAGAGTAGCTGTAAGCTTTTAAGGCGGAGTATAAAATGTCAATGATTTCTTTCGGTCCAGAAGTAGATAGGAAGTGATATTGAAGCTAGGATATTACATTTATGCGTATGCGTGTTGTATCTACGTTTGTAAGTATCCGTCACAAGTGCATGTATGACACGTATAGCGTGTGCTAAGTGTCAGTTGGATGTCTTTAAAGCTTACATAGCGTGGGACGGTAGGTACTAACAGACTGAGCTTGCGCTGTTCACAAAACGCCAGAGAACATGCAGGTAGCTGCAGTTCGTGAAAGCTTTTGTCTTTGCCAGCTCATCTTTGTCTTGCAAAGAAGCTGTGCAGAAAGTGCAACAACAATGGAAGACTGCTGGCCAGAACGACGAAATGTGCATATCAAACTCTGCTGAGCATTATCCAAGAATTTAAAGTACAAGATCATGTACAAACAAATTTGAAATCATACAAGAGACACAGCCAACAAGGTTTTCGTAACCCAACACAGATTCATAACTTCCACATCAGTGTAGTACTGCTTCCACAAAAGACGTTGACCACGTAATCTATTAGTAGTGCCTACATAGCAATTTGACTGTAAACCTTGATGTAATGCTACAGTAGCTGACTACCTGCATGCATCACTGTCTGATTACCGTTGTTGAGCCATTAATAAACATTGTTACATCGATTTTATGTAGTCTTTTACAGAGGTTCCCTTGTAGCTCCACTAAGTATGCCAATAAATTATCACCACCAATGTCAGAAACATTGCATTTTACCAATTATCACACGTATAAGTTAAGCACAAAGCATGAATCCATGCTTTGCGCAAATAATCCATGAATTTTTCCGTAATTGCACAAATATTACATGAGTGAGCATGCACAAACCTATGTGGTATTCAAACATGAAGCGAGGTGAGATATATCGACATGACAGTCTGCAAGCGATGAAACTGCCTACTAGCCATGATTGACCAAAAGGCTTTTGCTACTCAAAGCATGGATCCCTGGTTTATGTGGACAATCCTCGAATCGTGAAGTGAGATATATCAAAGTTACAGTCCGAGAGTGAGGACAGTCTTCGGGTTAGAGTTAGGGTTAGGGAATAAGATTAGGATTACCCGAATCCATGCTCTGGGCCCTTCTGTCTGTCTAAGCTCAATCCATGTACTTTGCACCCTTTAGTCTCTCCAATCCATGGATTAAGCTGATAATCATGGTTGCCTTGCAGAAAAAGTTAATATTTAGCACTCTGTCCATGATAAACTGGATGAAAGCATAGAATAGACTGAAATGCATCGATGTCAAGAGTCCAGATACGAAAGGAACAGAGAAATGAGTAATAAATCCTTATATACAGTACTACAACTGCCAAATAAACTTGGTAAACTTCTTGAGTGCTATCTCTTAATGAATTACCTTCTCAGTTGCCATTCCTCCTACTGTTGTATGCGAATGCACTTGTTCTAATTGTTTCAAACACCAATCCAGTTCTTCTATAGTTTGCTCTGCAAGGTTTTCAGAAACAAACCCTGACTGAAATTTTTCTGAAGTCCCATCTAAAACAGAAACAAATCAATTATTTTATCAGTTCAACTAACTGCATCATTAGAGTCAGCTAACATTAGTGTACCAGGTAATACAATTTCCATAATGCAAACTTTGTCTAGACTAATGTATTATGTATCAGCCAAAGATCCATCAAGAGTACCATATTGCTGTGTATAAAAGCCGATCTCAAACAAAAGCTGATCTTGAATAGAAGCCACAGAATCAAAGACCTTTTTCTGTGTACAAGCCGGTCACATGTACAAGCTGAACTTTTTCAAGATGCTCTGCATGTATGCATGTGCACAATGGGCATGTGCTTTCCTTGGCGTATGCAAGTAGCATTCAATACCAACAATGAAGACAAAAGAAGCTGGTGTTATCACAAGATCTTGAAACTGGCATGTCATGGGAGTCATGTTTATATATCTTAACGAATTGCTTTTTCAAATGGTACATGGTTGTCATGTCTACAGTATATACCTGGTATCTTAACGAATCTTGCTATTTCAAGTGGTATATGGTTGTCATGTCTATACCTTAACGAATATTTGTTCAACGGCATATATTGAATATAAGCCAGTCTCAAATATTATTCTGAATTCTAATTTGGCTTATAAAAAATAAGCATGGCTTCTGTACGTGATGTTACAGTATTTAGTTAAATGAAAATACCTAGAAATTAATTTACCTTATAAATACTGCAACTAATACCCTATAATTTGCACACATTAACTTCTGCTTCACACATCACATATAGTAATTAACAAAAAATTAAGGCAAAAAATCAGTCTATAAAACGTTGAAGACTACACATTTTGTCTCGACATACCACCTCAGTACATCTAAACGTGCAGTCAATGTCTGTCATCTGTACATTTAGTAAAATCATACACTGTAGAAGGGAAACACAATTAACATCAATACTGTATGTATATATAGTACTTGACAATGATTGAGGGCAAATATAACATCACCAGTTGCAAAAAATGTTAATAACAACATTAATAACAGAATCAACAGGCGTGCTGTCCCGATGTTCGCGGCCACCGTAATGCCTGCAATCTATATCGAATTGGCTAGTCACTGATCGCCGTGTGGACTACACAGAAACATGTACCCTGCTGGGCTGACCTGCTGGGTTGGTGGGCGCCCGGATGGGGATAAAGACCCCACTTGCCCATCATGGAGGGGCATAGCGACACATGCATAACATAATTCATGACTCAATTGTTCTTTAACCCCATTGACAACATAAAGTCGTTCTAAAAAACCATTCCATTCTCAGTTCATTGATATTCTACCAGTTGTAAATGTGAACTATATTTCATTCCATCCCTTATACAAGTCAGTAAAATCATGTAATCACATGATACAAGCACAGTACAGTAAGTGAATAATTGTAGGATAGGCCTCTACTTGTTTTAATCTTGTCAGCCCATATACATGTACAACTGGCTGAAGACAGCAAAACTGTTGTTCAGAAAACAGTAAAATTGTATAATGTAGCCCCCAGTAATACCTTTCTGGGAAACCCATAAAATAATCAAGTCTTCTTTTAAACTAGTAACTCATTTAATTACTTTATACAAGAACGACACATTCGCTATAATTGTAGCAGTTACATTCTACATACAAAATGTTTGATACTAATTTCATTTCTGTAATTTTCATAATAAACTTGAACGACCTCAATGAGATTGGCACTAAAATTAAGTTACTTAATTAATCATCTACCAATTAAAGTGCAGTGTCTAAAAACGATATACAAGAAACATGTGATGAGATTTGGCATGCATAAGTTGTGACAAACTAAAAGTGCAAATTTATGTACATAGAAAATGAGACAGAACACTTAATAAGGCAAACTTAGTAAAACAACCAACATTTTTACTACAAAAGTATCTATTTACAGTGCTCCTAAACTATTTGCAGCAAACATCTGTTAAAGAAGCATTCCGGAGATATGCAATAGGCTGCTGGCTCCTCTTTCGCTTGCTAATGGGAAATCCATACTAACCAAGTTGGGCATCTGGGCGCTATCTCAGAGCAAACCCGACAGATGTACGTTAAGAACGTTTCATAACTTAAAACTGACGAGGCTGTTTCAAGAATTTCATCCGCCAAGTGAAGCACTGTTTTGCGCGGCATCAGATCACGTGAGCTTTGACGCAATTACATTCCCAGAAATGGTATTTCTGTTGTTTCCGTCGCTCCAAGCACGGTGGAAACTGTCGTGCTACCTTCAGACCATCTAGAGACTGACCTTGTTTTCGTGCGATATACTTCCGTCCGGCAACATTCAAGAGAATCGGTGTTTTGTGAGATTCTTTGGCATTGAAGGCTGTCGTCAATCGTGTTCTAACAGTTTAGAAGGCACTCATCTGTACGCAGGAACACTTTTGCAAATGCCTTCGATCGGACCTTGCTATTTCGGTTGTGCACTACCCTGCGTAAAAACTGCACAGTTCTCCGGAGTGTTCCTTTAACAATGATTACAAACAGAAAATCAAGAAAGCATGCAGCAACCTTCATGTCCAAGTGATATGCTGCCTAATGACCACTTTGGACCTTTCACTTGTTTACCCAACCTATACAAATGTTCACACGCACACTTAATCAACAAGAAAGAGTGAATCATATCATAAACATGGGTTAACTCACTCTGGTTTCTGTTCAATGCTGGACTTCACCTCAGGTTCTTCAACATCCTTACTACTGTTTTGTTTCAAATGGTCTTGAAGCAAAATCTGCACATTGTCTTTTACCTGGTGAAGATGAGCAAGTATCTGGGCAAAAGGTGTGAACAAATATTCCTCCCTATAAACAATAACAACAACAACAACAATAAGCAACTGTGAAGTTAACGTAATTCTTTACAATGTCCACAATTTAGTACAACAAAATTTCAGTGTTGAAACCAGATTGCTATTATTCTTGGATCTCCAAAAGACACACAAACAAACATGTAAACACAAGTCAATTTCAAACCTACCAAAGGTTAAGCCCCTTCCCACAAGGGCAACCGGAGTGCGATCCGATCACGATCCGACTGCAGTTCTGTCCACACTTGCAACTGGATCTCGATCCGATCGGGATAAATCCATTCACATTGGGAGGTGATTTCGATTGCAATCCAATTAGAAATAATGGGCGTTACCTCAAAGTATGCTACGAGTTTAGTCAAAACATCTAATTCTCCTCATTCATCTCCGTTGTCGCTCACCTTAAGTCACTGAATCAATGCTTTCACAAGCAAACACCACACACACACACACACACACACACACACACACACACACACACACACACACACACACACACACACACACACACGAATACAACAGTCATCAGTCACGTAATACCGAAAAAGAGGCAGAGGTATCGATTTCAAAGTGCAGTGTGGACACTCGCTAGCCCAATCGGATAGCAATCATGCTGATCGGATCCGATCACAATCCGATCAGTACAATCGTGATCCGATCTGGTCTAGTGTGAGCAGGGCATTAGTCATAAAAATATTTTGCTTTGCAAATATATTTCTAAGCACCTCATTTTCTACTTAATATTTTGCATTCAATTACATGAAGCCAGTATTCAACTATTCGATTCAGGCAATCAACTATACGAATTGGGCATTCCATTATTCAATTCCAGCATTCAATTATCCATTGCTTACAGCTGTGCAGTTGCATGAAGAAATAAATAACTTACAGTGTGTGGTTGGGCAGCTATCATCATTCATAATTCTTCTTGAAGTTAGAGAATTTGTAGTTAGCGTGTGTGTTGTGTTACTTTGGAAGTAGATAACACGCACTAATCTTTGTGTTACACATTTCCACGCTGGTTTGAGCTGTTGTGAGTTAGTAGCGTTACATAAATCTATACATCTGGAAAGCTTTCGAAGCCTTGATCTGCCCTCACTTTTACTCCATGCAATCTGCATACTCTTTAAGCTGCGTCATACCATACAACCCTTCCATTTGTTGATAAATATGTCGCCTTTGGGTGTTTAAATAATCAAAGAGCTCAGATTTCACTACTTATCGCCTTCCCACCTCAGTTGCATCAATCATTTAGATCAGCTGAAAATTGAGTGAGCATGGTTTAAGATGTAATGAAAGAAGTGTGCGGTTTTGAATTTATATGTCGGACTGAAAGAATTATTACTATAAATTTGGTACTTCTGTGACAGAACCTTGGACAAATGAATGCCTGAGTTGGATAATTGAATGCCTGAATAATATAATTGAATGGCCGATTCTGATAATTGATTGCCTGAATCGAATAATTGAACACCTGAATCGGATAATTGAAAAACGAATAATTAAATGCAAAATATAGTTGAAAGTGATTTCAGTACAGAGCAATGCCCTGATTTCTTAAAAAGTCTAATATTTAGGCTTGCCTTCCTAGTGTCACAAGCTAGCAATAAAACCATGAAAGAAAGCAATGAATGATAATTAATAAGTGCAAACCAACTAACTACTAGTAGTGAGTGCCTTTACAATTTAAAATTAGTGTTCGAACAATGCATGATACCAAATATTATGCATTACAACAAAAACATCAAATCGTTACATTTACTTCTATCCCATAAAAAGTTTTAAAGGGGCAGTCCCACGGAAAAGCAAACTACACTTTAAAAATAGCTTTTAACGAGAGAGTTTGAATGGTGTTAGTTTTATGTCTATATTTGCCTCCGTTGTTAAACCAAAAATCATTGCTTTCTGCAATAAATGACGTCACTGATTTCAAAGTCAACAAAAGGTGTGTCTTCCGCCCAAACTAATGAGAAGCGTTTAGTGATAAATAAGTGTGGAAGTGTAGCCTCGACGCTAGGCCATCTTTGCCTTACGTGTGGAGTAACGCACGCGATTATGCGTAGGGGTCATATGACTGGAAACGAAGTTGCCACCATAAGGCGAAGATTGCCTTACGATGGCAACTTTGTTTCCAATCATGTGACCCCTATGCATAATCGCACGCGTTACTCCACCGCGTAAGGCAAAGATGGCCTAGCGGCGAGGCTATGGAAAGTGTACCAGACATCCGTTTGTGTTCTTCACTAGTGTTGCTAGAGTCAGACTCGCTGATTTCTCTTTCTGGCTTATACATAAAGGGTGAGAGCTCCATCTCTTACCAGGCATTAGCAGAGGGGCACAAATGAGATCAGGTAGGCTATCGCTCTTGTTCGGGAAACGCCCACCACATGCACCCAATGCAATTGCAAGCAAAAGAACATGCGACTCCAAGATGTACGTTAGATTGCCTACATAACTTGTGAACATTCTCTTTCATCGTTATGTTTGCATAACGAGTAGGTAGAATGCACAAAAGTTTAGATCCTGCCAACTAGAAACCTACAGTTTCAGTAGTACAGTAGTAGAAAGCCGAGTAGTAGAAAGCCCAGTCGGAGTGGATACATAATTACCACTTACCAGTAAACGTTTCCCATTGCGTCATGTGAAAGACACTCCTTGTTGTTGACTCTGAAACCAGGGTTTCAAGATCCATGAAAAGCAATCACTTTTAGTTTCAACAACGAAGGCAAATTGGGAGGTGTAACAAACGTCATTCGGATTCTCTTGTCAAAACCTATTTTTAAAGCCTAGCTTGTTTTTCCTGGGCCTGCCCCTTTAAGAACAAATACATTCAAATGCAATAGTTTGTTTCACTAAACACTAATTCAAAAAAAGGACCAAAACGACAACTTCTGCACATCCTGTTTACTTCCCACATTGCTGGATCAATCGCCTCCATTCTACACTGCCTACATAGCATCGGTGCTTATAGAAAAGCCACCAAAAGAGAAGACCACACTACTCACATGAATTACCAATGAATATGCTACATGTCCTGGCAATGTAACAAAGTGTCAGCAGAGTATATGTAAAGTCTTGAAGTTATGTCCCCTGAGCATTACAAGCAACGTTCTGTTGCCAGAGAAATGTTGTCGCCTTTTTGCTCTGCCTGTTTCATGCTGAAACCCCTGATACACATGACGGCTGATCTTGAAGAGCACATCTTGGGCGCCAGCCAGTTGATTGTTGCAGCATATAAAGAGTCGTCTTTTTCAGTAGTTAACAAAACTAACTTTTTCTTTCACTAAAGTATCTGCCAATTTGCTGCATCCTCCAGAGACAGAAAATATGATTGGAGTAAAAGAAGCATGTTCAACTCCCTTCACTTCCTCTTCATATTTTCACTTTTCTCTAACTCTACGTCTGTAGGAGGCAAGAATTGATGTTAATTCCATGAGGGGGCTGTTGGGTTAAACATAAAAAAATGTCTTCTGGAATCTACTACCCAAAATCCATTTGCTGCAATATCTAGATGAGCTTCATCATTGGTGGTAGCACAACGATTTGAGAGTGTTTCACCAGTCAATAATACAAGTAATAATAATAACAATAACAAACTGCTTACTGAAGACTGTAAGACCAGACACAGGAGCTTGAGCATGGTTTGGGTGGACTACCAGAAAGCCTATGACAGTGGGCCACACAGCTGGTTACTCCGATGTCTTCAGCTGCATAATATTAGTCCAGTCTTGTGCAGGTTCCTGTCACGAGTGATGAAGAGTTGGAAGACATCGATGATGCTTTTCTACGGGAATGGTACTAACAAGACAAGGCTCATCCAGATCAGGTGAGGTATTTTCCAAGGTGAGTCATTATCTCCTCTTCTCTCCTGTATGGCTCTTAATCCTCTCAGGGTGGAGTTATGCAGAACTGGTTATGGCTATTGGATGAGCACTGAGTGTGGTTAAACGTCAGATTGTCAGTCACCTGCTTTACATGATTGATCTAAAGCTGTATGGCAGAAATCCTGATCAGCTGAAAGGGTTGTTGCACATAGTTGTACCTTGTGTGATGATATATTGATAGTTTGGTCTAACACACTTTGTTAACGACAATCTCTCTGGACACAATTCTGGGGTGACAGTATAAACAACAGACACAATCAACAGTCTGGAACCTGGTCAAGTCTGATCTCGCGTAGCCAGACCTTCCCCCTTTCAACATCTGGACAACAAAGAGAGTCTGGTACAGTTCCTTTTATGCTGTCGTGTTGCTGCTTCACTGATAAACGATGAATACTGCAGTGAGAGTAAGTGGTCATTTATAGTAATCAGGTGACCTTGGCTAATTAATGATGGACATGCTGTGGCTTTCCATGTCTTGTTTTCGACCTAGTTCTTTGTAAGAACGTCACCTTTGACCAACCCGGTACGTGTTTTGGCAAAATGAAGCACCACCAGGATCTTTTCCACTCTGGTGGCACTTCCTTGCACATGAAAATGACATTGAAAGAACGCTGCCCTTAATCAAAATTAAATAAACGCTGCCCCTAAATGAACGCCCACAGGAACCGGCCTTTCGAAACAAATGAACACCACGACGTTCTTTCAAGGAAATACGGTATATTTACAGCACATCAGTGCAATGTAGCGTACTACAGTACAACAACATTTCAGGTACAAAGGTCAAAGCACAATTTCTCACATCCTGTAAATGTTGACGTCACAACTTGGAACTATAAAGTTTTAATTACAGTTTCTACAGCGGCATTTATTACTTAATTGCAAGAGCTAACGTGTCGGAAGCTTCACAGTAACGTACAGTTAGCAGAAACCATCACAAAAAAGATCAGGATTTTTCCTCAAGTTATATAACGCACGTTAGGCTTCGCGGTTCCAGTTCATTGCTGTGCCGCTAATTTGCAAAACTGTCTTGTTCTGCTGATCGGACACAATCTGTCTCGTCAAACATAGGTATTCTCAAACATCTAGTGTCATACGACAAGCTCCAAGTGCCAAAAATTGGTTTGCCAAAGGGTGCACAGACAGCATTTTTTGAAGTCTTTTTCGCAATTGGTTCACGGACTATTGTCTGCAAAATTTTCAACCCCTATTTTTCAAGCAGTAGCTTAAAAGTACGCAGCCATCCCTACTTTGTTTCTTATTTATTACATAAATATTTGTGTATTCTTATTCCTGTCCATTTTATAGAAACATTGTTACAACTCATAGTATATTTTGAGAAATGCTTAGACTGCTGTGTTAATGCTACTACTCTAATACTATATACAGAAATACAGTTCCATTACAGTACCAGGCAATGCTAACATATAGTAGTACACAAGCTAATTTGATCATGACATGATAATCGGCGTGTGCGTTCCAGTCCCACGCAAGAAGGACTCGCATCCGCACTTCCTCTTCTACCAGTTAGAAAGAACGGTCTCTATCACACACACGTGAACGTTTCTGCAAAGATCTTGTGCGGGACGCAGATATCCTGTTTGTGGGCCCACGCAGCTAGAGAACGAGGAAAATCCAACGAAACTGTCAACAAGTCGATCGACACTCAGATCTCGCAAGTAAATCAACAGGCGTTTCATGTAAAACAGGCAAAGAATGGCAAAGCGAAGCTCCTGTAAGCAAAACGAAGATCCTGTGAGCAAAACAAAGACCCAGTGAGAGAAGCAAAGATCCTGTCAGTCTCCAGGCACGTAAACGCAGACAACAGTGAAATGATCCCACTAGAACTGGCAAGTCGATCGGCACTCGATCAGGTTTTGTGAGAGGAAATCTGCGAGTGTTTGACTTTCAAGTACCTATACTAACACATACCGAATAAATGGAGAAGATCCCATGAAACTGGCAAGTCATGCATATAAGTGCCTGTTAGGTCACATGCAGAGAAGGCGTGGTGAACGGCGTGTCAAATTTCACAGTAAAAATGTTGTCCCAGCGTCGTCCAAACATGCTAGCGCTAAACGATAGTCAAAGATCATGGTTCCTGCATAGCCACGCAGATGATCTAAAATTGTGGCATTTTATGGAAGCATTTCAGAGCTATGCTATCTCAAAGTAAAAATCTGAATTAATATTAACTACTGGTGCCATCCCTATAGTACTTAGGGAGTGCTAGTGTAACTCCCTAATTTTCTCAACTCATGAAATTCCTGAAAACTGTAGTATCAGACAATTGAAGTGATTCAATGGATGGTAACCAACTTTTTCAAAGTTGGTGCGTATCATGTATTGAGCAGTACAAGGTCAGTATTCACCGGTCAAGAGTTTACCAATTTTGTAAATTCAAATGGAATCAACCACATTAAAACAGCACTGTATCATCCATCAAATAATGGGCTGTCGGAAAGAGCTGTGCAAGTATTGAAGAAAGGACTGTCCCTAGCAAATCAAGGAACATTGACATATCGCTTGACAAGTGTTGTTCAGCTAACAGATTACACCGCATTCCACAACAGAAATATCACCTGCAGAATTATTAATGGGTCACAAATTAAGGTACACCCCAACTTGGAGCAAATGGTACATATAAAAACAATGGCAACAGAAATATTTCTACAAGGGCAACTGGAATAGTATTATCGACTTTACAACAGGGTACAGTGTTCGAAATTCCCACTTGCCTACTCGCCAATGGCAAGTCCAAATCAAAGTTGGCGAGTAGAAAGTAGCTGTCCACTGGCCAGAGAAGCGGCTAGGCATGTTTGAAATTGTAGTCAGGAGGTGTTGAGTTAGGTATAGTGTAGGGTTAATTGTGTACCTAGGCATTGAAAGCGCATGTTAGCCATCAGAATTGTAATCATATCTATCTAACTTATCCAATTATGTTGCATTGTGAGAAAGGATAGTTACATAAAACAGCTACTGAAACCACAATCTCATCTACACTTCTCTTGTGTATGGTGGTACAACTAAAATTCCGCCGCAAATACTAGGGCTGAAGGAATTCATTCCTACTATTATACCGGTAGGGTATTGGCAATTTGCTGTAATGGAAGAGTAGACAAAGAATGTGACTGCAAACCATCGCTGTGAAACCAGACATGCCTAGTGATGTTTCCTGACTCCATAATTAAGGTACACCACTCTTGTTATCTAGACCTAAATGCTATTACCTAACTGTCTGTGTAATGATAAGTTCAAATTCACCTGTTGGGTTCTTCCAATGCAATATCATGCATGATCATGGTATATAGCCATCTTTCAAAACCATCTAGTTGCCTACAATATGGAGTGAGTTGTAACCAAATGTTGGTAACAAATTCAATCAGTCTGAATCTACTCTGAATCTACTCCTAAGGTCAACAGCACACCATGGCTTGCAAACAGCTACATACATGTCTAGTGCAGGTCCACATGCACATGGATTTTACAGTATTGCTCAAGAATTTAAGATGAACATTCACATTGTAGGTGTACATGAATCTATATAAAAAACAGTAGTATAGAGCTTTTATGCATGGTTAGGTTAGGGTTAGTCTAATATAATAGATCATGATGGAAATGCAAATACCATGGTCAGTTCTAAATATTGAGACCTTTGATCCTACATAGGCTATTAAACTTCTATATGGTCAAATTTGGGGAAGTTAAGAGGCGTCTTTATATTGCACCTTAGGGCAAAAACAATCGTCTACAGCAAAAGAATCAGGAATGATGACGAGCACGAGGATAAAATGTAATGCACTTGTTTTTTGTTGTAAAACAAAGTCAATCAGTAATACACATAAGTATAGTCTAGTAATTACAGCAGATTTATACAATCACTACTAGCTTGTAGACATAGCTACCTTGTTAACTAATAAATAATTAATGAAAAGGGGAAGTGTCTAGCTATCATAGTTTTGATGATATTAAAGTTTCAACACGAATTTACTTACTTTTGTTGTAATTGTACACACTTACTAAAATTATTGATATAATATTAATTTATGCACATGCACGCATTGGGACTACAAGGCTTTTACTTTGGCTAGTAGAAAACTTTGCGAATTTCAAACACTGAGGGTAAGAGTCTTCGTTCGCAATTACAACAAAGGTCGTCCTTGGGTAGCAGGTGTAGTTCAGTCCAAGACAGCAGGCCCCTATCAAACACTATCCACCTGGAAGATGGGAGGGTAGTGACTAGTCAAACAACATTTGGATCAGATTCGGAAAACCTTACAATTAGAAAGACCTGAGAAGTGAATCACAGAAGACCTACTAGTGGAACCAACACATCCACCAGATAAACCCTGCTCAACAGCAATGGTATCACTGAGAAAACCCAAAGAATGGGATGTCGCACCAGACTTACCAGAACAACCATAAGATAGAGTTGACAAACAAGTACAACAGGACAAAATGGTACCATTGCCAGAAATTAACATAAAACCAGAAAAATACAGACACAAGTGAAACCAACCAACTGGAACATCAGCTATAGGTGCCAACAAAAGGAGTGACTCCAGTCCGCTGTGCCAACAGGAGAAGAAAAGCACCAGACAAACTGAATTTATAGCAGATTAGACTATTATGTTTTACTGCATGCCTGTTGTTACTATCAGTCACATAGTAGGAGAAAGATGTATTATACACATCCGGGAAGTAGTCATTACCGGCAATTCTGACTAGTCAGTCATTCTCTAGGTAGATTGACTGAGTTAACAGCAAGACTGGCAAACTAGCTAAGGACAAAGTTACCTATAGGACAGACTACTTGGTATGACACAACAGGACTTCACTGCACAGTGCATCATTTATACTCACTCTTCACTGTCGTAATCTGTTGCCTGAGGTGAATTAACAGCTGTTGCACTGTAAGCCTCATCAGCATCAGCATCAGTTCGGTAGAGCAAAGAGCCTCGTCTGGAAGTCGATCTTCGCCTTCCAATAGTATCACCACTTGAAAGATGACGTAGATTGTTGTTCCCGAGTTGACCTGTCTGGCTACTCGCTTGATCAGACATGCATTTGAACCTATGAAGCGTCACGTTATTCCAGAGACTGAATCACACTAACCACCTAACTAATAAATCACTCACTCAAACGACGTTGAACTGCTACTTCGAGATAGTTGAATGTTGGGAACCACGCGCACTTTTACACCCGACGGTGTAAAGCGACTGCGGCGGGATTTAGGGCTCCCGCCCGCACTGCCAGAAGCTGACACACGCCGGCGTATTGGTAACTGCTGATCAACCTGTGGACACACCGAATTCCCATTGACACCACGAAACCACCACAAACGATAGGACATTTCTAAAACGCCGTCAAAGTAGGCTGTCTCTGCAGTTGTACACATTGAGCTACTATCTCTAGGTAACGTTCATAGACCCGTTATGATCAGTCAACAGAGCCCATTCCCCTAAGTCAATACAGTTATTGAGTTTGCCTACACCTATAACCACACGCAGCCTCCTGTGCACGACTAACGGTGTTCTAAATGAAACAGCTATTACATAGAGCTTACATTCTGATCGGTCATGCTGTCCCTGGAATCGTCAACAGGAGCTTCTCGATTTCCGACTCCAGCAAATTTCTTTTCTTCGTGACTAGACTTTCGCTCTGTCTTTCCTCCTAGTGTACGTACGTGATTCTCTTCTCTCCTTGAAGTCTCCCAGTCAGCTACTAATGGACGTGGGTGAAGAAGCGGTTTCTCTATCAAAGACGATACAGATCGAACAAACGGAAAAGAGGCAGACCGTCTCTGTTTGCTAATGGGTTTGTCCTTTTCTGCCCAAACGTGCAAGTCTTCCGCTGGCCTCGCAAGAAGTCTTCCTAACGGATACGATTTTGACCGCAAAGAGTGTCGTTTGAAGAAAACATAGATGGCCAACGCAAGAAACAGTGTCCAACCAAGACGGTTCACATCAACAAATAAATCTAATATCCTTTCGATGTTCACGTAGTCCGTAGTCATGAGCAAGCGCGAATACAGATCATCAGCAATTAATAATAAGATGTCAGCCGTAACGTGCACTATCGACACGCCCAATTCACTAAGTGTTCCCGGATAACATCACGTAAGGTGACGTACTATGTACTCTTCCCGCCTTCCCCCCAGTGTCATGACCTCACTTGTAAGATGTGGTCAGTCTTGTGGCAAAGTAACTATTTCGTTTGTGAATAAATTAATTTCTAGAGGTGTTGCCATTAGTACATGTATTTGCACAACTGCATGTACAACTGTATGTCTACTATCTATCAGCTTGACGTCTAGCAAAGTACGCAGTAACAAAATCCAACAAATACACTTAGCACCAAGTAGTTAGTTACTCATGCCTCTACGTCTATTGTGCCATTGGTTCTCCAAGGCGACCACACACCATTATGCAGTTTTGGATTTGACTGTGGATCTACTGGTTTGTTGCGAGGTGGAACAGCAGTAGCATTGTAGTCTTTAAGCTTCTCCATTAATTCTTGCACTTTTGATGGCATCATAGCTGCCACATTGTTGTATTCACAAGGATCTAAATGAATGTTGTAGAGACAAGGAGACATTTCAGAGTGACATTCTGTGGCATTAGCAGAGCGATGGCAACTGACTATGCCTTCTCCTGAGCTTGAAATACTGGCAGTAGGAAGAGGATACCATGAGCTATTGTGCACGTGAACAAGCAGTTTGTAGTCTCCAACTCTAAGTGCTCCTTCTTTTCCTACAATGTTATGAAGAACTTCATTCCTCGGAGAAGGTATGCCTTTAGAGATTGTCTCCCACACATTATAGCCATCCAAAGCCTTGTCTTTTTGCTTCATTTCATTAGCATCACCTCCAGCCAAATGAACAAATGTGGGCAACCAGTCTGTGGCATGCATCATATCCATGGAAACACGTCTATTTTCTATCAGTGGTGAGTAAATACAAGCGGAACCACGAACTCCACCCTCCCACAACTGCGCCTTGCGTCCTCGCAGTGGTAAATTATTTGCAATGTTGAGATCAAAATATGCTGGACCACCATTGTCAGTTGTAAACACTACAATAGTATTATTCCACAGCCTGTGTATTTTTAGAGCACTGGTAATGTTTTGAACAGATTGGTCAAGACTAGTCACCATAGCAGCAAAAATTTGACGCTGTTTATTTTCAATGTGCTTGAACTGATCGATAATATGCTGTGGTGCCTGTAGAGGGTCTGATGGGTTTGCACTATGTACAGCTTCATGGGCAAAATAGAGAAAGAATGGTTGATTTGGGTCTTGCTTCGCTATTACATCAATAGCCTTTCTTGTAAACAGTTCAGTATTGTAACTTCCATTGTAGTTCTCAGCAACTTCCATATTATCGCGTAAATCATAACCAATGTAACCATGGCCTTCATCATCAATGTGTGTATAATAATCTTCTTTGCCAGTCCAATATCCGAAGTAACTGTCAAACCCTCGATATGTTGGTGTATATTCAACTTCAAAAAATCCAAGATGCCACTAAATGAGAACACGACATAGTTTACCTATTGAAGACTTATGAAAATCATTTACCTAGCACTAATAGAACACACGATACTGTCAGTATCTACACCATGCACAATATGTACAAACAATCTAATACATTCACAACAAGCATCTGTATAACAGGTCTCTTTACCTTCCCTATACCATGTGTCGCATATCCTAGCTGTTTTAGATATTGTGGCAACAGCTTCTCATCCAGACCAAGACCATATGGATTTTGACCCATAATTACTCCAGATTGCATGCCTGTGTGAATTGGATAACGTCCTGTCATGAAACAGCTTCTGGTAGGAGTGCATATTGGTTGCACATAGTAATTGTTCAACATTACGCCATCTTTTGCCAGTTCATCAATTGCAGGTGTTGGTATCTGATTTGATCCATGAAAACTAACATCATTCCATCCCTGCATACAAGCATAAATTTACTATAACATCACCTGCACAGACAAGTCATAAGCTAGTATACAAAGAAAGGTGCAATATTAAGATGGTGATTACTTTAGTTGTGACTAATACAATGAATATCAATAAAAGACACCTCAGCTGTCTGTATGTTTGTCTGTCAAGATAATATATTTTCAAACATTAACTATCATACAATAGGAATATGAATTTGACATTAATATTGTAGCATTTGACTGTTTTGGCTACTCCAGTTTTAGTAATTAAAGCTGTCTTTATACCCTCGCTTCCACAGCTGTGAGCCTTCTAAAAGCCACGATAGGAGTCTTATGGAAAACTACGAATTTAGTTGCAATTTCCATTGAAGCACACTACTTGTAAAATCTATTTAAAATCCTACATAGCGACTGTTGTATTGTGTGACCGCAAAGTCTGTATAATGTCTGTAGTTAACAAATTTAAGTACAATAAGGAGAGCTAGCACATATGGGACATTCCCCGTACAAATGCTGTAAACCAAGAAAGCAATTGATTTCTCGTTGTCTGTGGTCGACAGGTAAATTCTGTTGTTTATTTCCAACAAGACCTGGCAATCCCAAACATGATTACACTGTTCTGGTAAAAAAACTCTTTCATGAACATTTCGTGCATCTGATTGACTGTTTGTCCATTGTCTGTGGTTGCCATGTGCGACACAAAGGAAATACTGCTTCTTGATTGGGCCACACAGTAGGCATGGCACATTCCTGAAGCGTGACAAGACATAGCCAGTCCCCACAAACATAGCCCACAGACCAGACGTTAGTTCACTCCTATATATTTTAAGTAGTTACTTGCCAATTTTTGTGACTTTACAGAGTCCCATTTCTTATGGCTCATTGCTGAATTATATTTTCGTGGCCTGTTATACAGGTTGTCCCAGAAGATGTGTATATATACACTAGTGTACTTTAAATGATTATGTCTAGATCTGCATTTAGATTAGAATGGTCATCACTTAAAACACTTGCGATGACTCAAAAGATTCTACACTTGTTTCTTGGATTATAAAGTGTGGATGTCGATCTCTTAATAAACATTGTATTTATGATCATTCAAAGTGTTTATAAATTCTTTAGACGGCCTATAGTTTAAGTGGCAGTAATGAGTGCAGCAAGAGGATTAAGTCAGATCTCCAAGAAAAGAAACCAAAAAAAGAGAAGAACAGAAGTAATTATAAGTTTCGTAAGTAAACAAACAGAAGTTCAGGTTTGCTTCTGGTTCTTCTGGTTTAATATTGCTTTATGGTGGAAACCAAATGGTAGAGGTTAGGCATCAAATAACAAAGAAGGTTAGGCATCAAATAACAAAGAAAATGTTGGCAAAAGATATAACAGATTTAATGTGCTTTTGCAACTGCAACTCTTTAGTTAATTTGAAAGTTACCAGTAGCTAAGTCATTCAAAGTAGGGTGGACATTGTGACAAGAATCAGCGTTAGGTGGACATTCAGTGAATTTGGACTTCTGTGTTTGCTTGTAAACACTTTCCAAGAAATATATACTACATAGTAACTAGCGCATGCGTGCTTCAGGTTAAATAACCGGTTATTTCTGCAATCATGGTTATTTCTGCAATCATGATATGTCTGCAAAGAAATCATGGAGCGCACAAACAAAATTAGCATATATTGAGGCCTTTCCTCGGAGTCCCAGGAAGTCACTATTCTAACATGTACATGTGTGTACCAGCTAGTAACTCTCTTTCTGGTTGAAATGCAAAAATTTAATTTGCACTAACTAAAATTTTTGTCTCAATTCCCAAATCGCAGTAATTTAAGACCACAGAAATAACCGTATATATGGTAGCTACATGATGTGGACAATACGAGCTTACTGTTGATTTTCAACAACAACATAGCATCAATTGTTATTCAAGGCAGTCCTTTTGTCTAACCTCACAAGTGTTTTTAGTCTTGTACGTAGTTTGGTTAGTAGCTTAATTAAGTAGTTGAGTGTGTGTATCTCTTTCTGCACTCCAGCTTGGTGGTTTGTCAATTATGGCATTCAGTACTGCTATATAGTTTGATCACAGTTGCCCCATTTGAGTTTGTGGACCATACAGCTAAAGCTTGACTGTAAGAGTTCCATTTAGTCAGCTCCCTTAATGACCTTAAGCATTTTAAAATCGCTATGAAAATCTACAGTAAGCTGAACTGTTTCTGTAATGATGTGTGCATGAGTGAACGTAGCTTGAGGAGCATGGTTTATCATTGTTACTCTTGTATAATGAATTACACAGAAATTTTGTGAGACAGTAAAGAAACTCCAAACATTGAAGACAGCATAAATTGAAATGGATTGCACTACAATATAGTGCAGGTTTTGTCTGTAATATAGTATGTGGCTTTGTTGTAACTGTTTTGTGTTTATATGGTTGTGGCAATTAATAGCTTGCAATTTCTTTGCTTGCAGTTGAAATTACTGCGTAACTTAAATTTGTTAAAACTTTGGTGAAACAAATACTGATGTCTGCCATATGCATTGCAGTAAATTAGTATAAGACATTGATACAGTATCATGCATGCACTTGTCCAGAACATTGCATTAAAGCCAGAACATTAAAGCCAAGCATTTAGAGAGAACATGCACGTAGTATATGTCGATCTGGAACTTGACCAATTTTAGTATAACCAGGTGGCCTGTTCTAGAACTAAACAATTTGCTTTAAACATCTGTCACAGATTGCATTTCTAAGAACTGGCCCTTGTACTACAGTGGTGTCAAGAATTAGCAGGCCTGACTCAAACACTAAATCTAACCTCAGAACCTTTCTCTAAACCAACTGTCATGTTTGGGAAATTGCCATTTTCCTCTAGAAGTTTCAGACCTGTATGGATCATACATGTACATCGTGATGTCAAAATGCATATATATCAAACAACAGAATTTTGGCTGTGTGGGTATGCTTTCTTACTTTTATGTTAAAACATAACTGCTGAGCGTTTCTGTTATCAATGCCCTTACCATGCTGAATCTGCAATTGCACATTTAATTTCATTTTTGCATACATCTAGCAGTCATTTGTGTTTATAGTGACACTTTGAAGGTAGTATCGATGCATGTTGAAAATAGAAAAAAGACAGACACACAGACAGGCAGGCAGGCACATAGGCAGGCACACAGGTAAGCACACAGGCAGGCACACAGGTAAGCACACAGGCAGGCACACAGACAAACAGTATAAGAGTGAACTTCAGGAAGTAAGGAGTAGCACAATCAGTAATTCCTTTGGTCTTGGAGCATTTTGGGCATTAGAGTATCAAGCAAAAAAGTTCCTTATGAAATTGCATGGCTGAAAAGGCATGAAGTGAAGAAGGCAAGGAAAATACAGGTAAGTTCAAGACCAAATGAATAACTGCAATATCAGTGACACTCCTGATAAATGCAACTGCAAAGTCATCAGAGACAATTAAGCTAGCGAACATTGCTACATATTATATAACAAATACTTACCTAGCATGATTTAACACTTTTAATTCTTATTGTGTTTAACACCGATGTGGTCCTTGAGTAATCTTAGCTAGACTTATTAGTGTTAGTAACTTTTAGTTAGCTATTTGCCATTGTATTTTAGCATAAATTTAAAAATATATGTATTCAACAGAAACACAGACAAACAGACAGACAGACAGATACTTTATTCTCAAATAGACTCTACTTGTACATATGTCAGGAAATTGTAAAAGCAAACCAGTCCTTGCAAACAACAAAGTCATAGATTAACTAATGGACTTGCATGGCCTTGAATGTCAAATTAAAGTCAGATAATCTATCTAAATCACCATGATTAGGTAACAGTTTTGGAAGTTTTCTGAGGACAACTTTAACATTGCATCTTTGTAGAATTTTTCTCCAATACAGACAGACAGACAGACAGACAGATAGACAGAAGAAACGAAGATAGAGAAGTACAGCAAAGAAAGACACACTGGTGGAGGTTCTCCTAGACTGATTTCCTTGGTTTTCAAACATTTTGGACGTTGGGGGAATAACGAAGAGAAATTTCTTTACCAGATCTCACTAAGATCACGTGATGAAGATGGCAAGCTGAATTCGATTGAATGTAGAACGTACTGGCGGTGAATACTGTCAACAACATTACAAACACACACAAACACACACACACACACACACACACACACACACACACACACACACACACACACACACACACACATGCATGCACGTGCACACGCACGCATGCATGCATGCAAGCCCCTGCACTCCTACCTGCACTCCCACCCGCAAGCATGCACGCAAGCATTCACACACACACACACACACACACACACACACACACACACACACACACACACACACACACACACACCACACCACACCACACCACACCACACACACACACACACACACACACACACACACACACACACACACACACACACACACACACACACACACACACCTGCTCCTGAGTAACAAACGTTAAAATTAAAAAACTCGGGTAGTCAAACAAAACTTTCATATGCATAATTCATATTGACCATGACAAGAACAAAAAGTCAGGGATTAGACTGCCGCTAACGTACGTTAGGGTGACACGTGTGAGGGTTTCAGGGGGCCTAGTTAGGCGCTCAGGGTTACAGTTCAGGCGCTTTAGAGTCAGAGTTTCAGGGGCTTTAGAGTTAGTGTTTCAGGGGCTTAGTACGCTGTTTCTGCGTCACTGCCCACCTAGATAATTCTGTAGTGTTGTAAGCTTAGCTAATTAGAGGTAGACTGCGGATAACAACGATAGCGAAGTACTGGCTAAACTTTACTATGAGACATAATATTAGCAAGCATAAAAAACGAATGATTTCAAACAAACATTAAATGTTTACTACTGTAAATTTCGTTTGCTCATACCTACCAAGTCATCCGCAACAATGAAGACAATGTTGGGCTTTCCCGTTGCTGCCGCTCTAACGTTTGCGCAGTGAAATAGAATTTGCATCATCAGTTTCATCGAAGTCATGGCGATATACGCTCTGCAGTACGTACTACACACTCTGAAATAAGACTACTTGGCCCAGTCCTAGTTCCGCCGTCGTTCCCGGATAGACTAGCTACTCTGAGACACAGTACAACATTTGCATCTACTGCACAGATTACACTGTGATACTTGGTTTAATATAAAAAAAACAGTGAAAACGACAAACACTACAGTACGTACTGTACAACTACACATACAGCTGTAAAGTATACTATGCCAGAAATCAAGGTCTCTATATGTACAGCTAGTAAATTACGTACATGCTTAAACACATGTTCACATCTGCTGCACCAACTGTCAACTCCTAAGAGGTTTTATTCCAAGTTTCGCTCGCAGCTGATTAGCTTGCTTTAATTCTTCATCTTCATCTTTGCTATCTTTGGCCTTCTTTTTCTTTTTCTTCTCCTTTTCTCCCCTTCTCTCCCTTCTTTCTTGAGGAGAACGTGATCGTGACTGAGATCTAGATCTAGATCTATGATGACGACTTCTGCGATGTCTCTCACTGTGATGCCTTCTTCTATCTCCAGAATATGACCGACTTCGTCGTCTTCTAAAATAGGGTGAAGGAGATCGACTGTAATGCCTAAAACAATTTTCAACAAAAATCTAGACTAATGACAATCATGAGTATGTGGCAAACACAACACCTTCGATGCTGTCTGGGTGAATCACTTCTGCTGTGATGATGTCGTCTCCTCCCATCTCTTCCCCTATCTCTGTCTCTGTGCCTTCGTTCAGCAGGAGAAGGAGATCGTTTATGACTAATTTCCTAACAGAGAACACATCACTTTTAACTGCCACTGACTGGTCATAAATAGACTCAACCTGTTGCACTTCTTCTTCATCCTCTTCAGAATCAATGTCTAGATCATCTTCTAATGCGGAAACCTACAATACAGATGATTCCAGTGTGCACAAATCATAATAGTTTTCAGTACTCTACTTCAACTGAACTAACTCAATACTATTAACAATGACCCACCTCAAAAGAGTCTGGTGCAGATGACTTATCAATCACAAATCATAAATAAAATTACGAGATCAATAATATCTGATTTGAAATTTACAATAGGTAACAAATTGTTCTTAATTGTTATGTTATGTCAGTTTGACAAAAAGGTACCAATTATGAATACAACTGCTGTCTTAGATGCCTACCTTTATACTTACATGTAATACAACTGCACTGAGCATCACATATAACGCACTCATACACCTTTCTTAGTCTCGCAAAGCCAGACCCTTCCCGCCAACATCCTGCTTGCCAAAAGGATGTAAGCGGGAAGGGTCTGGCTACGCGAGACTACACCTATATATTCCTTTCAATAAAAACATGGCATATTTCCTTTTAGTGAGATTCATGGTATATACCATATAAGATGACATATTGGCGGGAATATATTTTGGCGGTTTGCTAAAAATTGACAGAGAAATCATATTGGTGGATTTTATTTTGGTGGTTGGACATCATTGTTGGATAATTGATACCGTATATGTATGATATTCCCCACCCACTACAGCTGTGTTTGTGGCCATCACATCTTCATAGCTAAACTACTGGTCTCCAACTACTGTATTGATGAAGACTTGCCGTGTCAGCAGAAAGAACATATCACTCATGACTGTCCTGCTTCATCCATAGCTTCATGACCTTATTCTCATGTCTAACCTTCCTGTTAGACAAGGTCTAGACACAACAGATGGCAAGCAAGGGTTACCACTTTGTGGCCACATCACCAAGATCCCTAATCACGTGTGTGATAACGTCGGCATATCCCGGTGGCAAAATTAATGGCAGATTTTATACTGGTGCTCGCTGAAAAATCCGCCAATCCGCCAAAATAAATTCCCCGCCACTATTTCATCTTATATGATATATCTTTAAACATAGTATAGTTGACAATGAAACCAATTAAGTCCACACAACAGCAAACTTAAGAGCCAGAGTGTCAACATCAATGTTAGTATAAAGTAAAACATAATAGTTTCTGATCTAAGGATGAAGGTGGCTCTCTGCACAGACAGAGAGCACATTATCAGTAGTAATATAATGACATTTGTGAGACCTAGAGCCACTACTACTGTACCACCCCAACTAATGATGTCACTAAACAACAAAAAAGGTTAAAACTCCTACTTGAGTAGTAAAGCAATGGCTATGATGCACATAAACCAAAACAAGAGTCTAAATCAGTATGTAATGTATTTCATTTCCAATTAAACTAATAACGTTACTGCACTTTAACAATACTTTAATTTTTAGCACCAATTAGATAGTCAGCATTCTGCAAAGTACAAAATCTGCAAAACACAAGCTAGAAATTAAATTGCTGGACAATTCTCACAGCTTGTGATCAATTGCGTCTCACTGTACACTTTAGATGTACACAAAACAAAAAAATGTTTCTTTCCATTAGCTACATATATATATATATATATATATATATATATATATATATATATATATATATATATATATATATAAAGGAGAAGCGTCTGTATGTACATTTGTCTGTAAAAGCGGTTCTCAACAATGGTGACCCTGATCTCCACCAAAATTAGCTTGCGCACGCCAAATTTCCTGCCGATCAAACTCGCCTCCACTCGCACACAAATTTCCCTGAAACAGCACATCCGATCCCCACCAAATTTAAAATGCCTGTTCCTGACGTCATGATGATACGTGTGGAGCGTGTTGCTTATTGCAGCCAATGTCGAAAAGGCAAGATATTTTAGTATATCCGAGTCTTCAAAATATACGCCTATCTTGGTTTACCCTGTACGTGCGTCGAATAGCTACCCCATTTGATATGCCCGTTCACCGCAATGGCAGCAACATCTTCAAAGTGACGATGTCCAATGAGATTGTCAAATGGCTGCGAGACAAGACCTTGATTGCATGATATATACAGGTAAGTAACACGTGACTTCCCAGTTTCTGCTGCCCAGATACATGATCATTGCTGCTAATTTCTCGAAACGAGACACTTGGTTACATTTCCATTTGTCTCCAAAGTTTTCGGAGAGCAAACAGTGAGCTAATTCAAGATGAAAACGAGCTGCTAATTTCTCAGAATGGGACGCAATTATCATTTGTCTTCAACGGGATATGCTGCCTGGATATATATTCTGAACAAGATTTTCAAAACGGGGCACTCGGTCACATTTGATTTGTCTTCAACAGGATATAAACTAACAATCAATAATCTAATCAGCCCGGGCGAAGAACAAGATCTCATTTTCTTCTCAAGTGAAACAGATCACACTAACGAGTTTCAAACTGATGAATGCGATAGTAACTAACAATAAAGAAGAGGTGCCTGTCTGGGTGTGTATTGGTAAGTCAAAAAGGATGTCCAAAAAAGAGGAGTCGCAGCGCCACCAACTTTGCTTCACAAATGATACCACCTGATCCCCCCCCATATTTTCGCATCCTCTTCGGATCTTCACACACCTTCAGGGCTGCTCGGCCCCTCGAGTCTGCAAGAATATGGGAGAGGGTCAGGTGGTATTATTTGTGATGCCACATATATTACTGGAAATGGTTGGCAATTTGATCGCGCCCACTGGGTACTCATATGTGAAAATTGCACCCAATTAGCCAAAAAAACAGCATCTACAGTATATAGCCGCTGAATTGTGCGCCTACTGTCTATTAAGAAAGTTGCGCCTTTAGACAAATAGCATTTATAGCATATTGCCACAGAATTGTGTGCGTTGCCTGTTGGAGTGATACGAAATTGCACCCTATTAGACAAATAATCTAGTCTATTATATAATCACGTAATTGTCTGATCATGTTTCAGCAACTCAATGTGATCAGAGAGTCATCCTCGAAACCTGTTGGTTTAACAACGAGCAGAGATCTACAAAAGCAGGTCAAAGACATCGGGCTCGAGACTCGACTGCACATAGCAGAACTCTTGCAAAGCCAGAGACATGTAGATAAGAGACAAAGTCAACACGCTGTCAAACTGGGTGATATTCGGCACTGCCCGGAGTCGTCGACCAACCCTGCGCAGGTAAGTCGAATTGCAAAAATTTCACGAAGAGGTCAAAAAAGAGAACAAACTAGAAGGTCAACGAGAACGAGTGACCTTCCAATTCTTTCAAGGTGTAAAGGTAGTCTTACCGAAGGAATGATGGAGAATCTGACACCCCACACTCAGACGGCATTCTACCTCAACCACTCCTACACCTATCAAATTCAAAATATCAAAGGTGGTAGAGTGATGTTGTTTAGCAAAATCTATCCAGCAGCAAGAGAATGAATTGGTTCCAACAAGCCCGCGACTGGATATCCAAACAAGAAGAAAACCGACTCACCACAAACAAAATAGATCATCCCAACACCAAAGTAGGTGTTTGTACGATTTATAGACACAAGAAGCCCTACTCGACACAAGATCCCTACCCAAATGGCAGTGCCAGAAGAAGGGCCTCATTGATCTGGACATGGGGAATGACAACCTATGTTATTTCGCTGTCTTGCTCTACATCATTCTACAATAAGCAAAGCCTCGATGTACCCAAAACCAATCTACACAATTTCCAGATGAAATTCATTCATAGTCACTCCAAAATCACATTATGTCAATTCGAATTTGTACTTTGTCAGGTCAAATTCATACGTTGTCAGGTCAAGTTCATAAGTCAAATTGGCATTATGTCAAATCAAATTCATACAGTCATTTAAATTGGTCATTTGTCATTTCAAATTCATTCACAGTCATTTCAAATTGGTCAACTGTCAATTCAAATTCATTCACAGTCATTTCAAATCTGTCAAGAGTCATTTCAAATTCCCTACTGACGCATACATCTAGTCTATGTCAACTATACACACAACTTCAATTTACTGATTGACCACAATAGATTTACTGATTGATCACAATAGATTGAAACCGGACGTAGGTACACTCTATTCTGTAAACTGAGCAAATACACTGCATCACACAAATGATGTTCTAGCATTACAGTACATAATGAAACATAACACCAAGCTAATTAAGTCATCTCATATATCAATTTCCAAGAGAAAGATCACAACTGTCCATATTACATAAAGGTTGGCCAGAGCCTTTGACTAAACAACAGACAACTAGCAGTGAATCTAAAGTTGATTCAACCGCTTCTTTAGCAATTTCTTTCGTCATTTGACATCTACATGTGCGGACTGTGCCCGATGGGGTGTTTACAGAAAGCCTGTCTTCTTGAGACTGCCTTCGCGAATAGTCTAATTAGTAAACTACGTGAGGAGTTTGCTCAATAGCTTAACGCACATCCAAGTTGAAAATACTAACCAAACTACATGTACATAGGAGCAGTACAATCGACATCAATCTTCACAATAATTACCACGACACAGCAAATTTAAAATGACTCATGACAGATTTGAAATGACTGCATGTGAATGACTTTGAATTGACAGTTCACCAATTCGAAATGACTGTGAATACATTTGAAATAAAAAATGACAAATTTGAAAAGACTGTGAAGAAATTTAATTTGACATAATGCCAATTTGAAATGACAAAGTATGAACTTAAACTGACAACGTATGAATTTGAACTGACAAAGTACAGGTATGAATTTGAATTGACAAAACGCGAATTTGAAATGACTATGAACAAATTTGATCTGGAAATAGTGTAGAAAATCTCAACACTATCGAAAAACATTTCAAGTTAGGTATTCGAATGTACCAGCCAACCGAGCAAGTGTGGCAACTGACACGACAACACGCCCACTATCCCAACACGATAACCATAAGAATTTTCAAACAGCATGCCTTCTACATCAAAGATATCAAGAAGATAGCTGGTCTCTACGTGTGAGGGCATTGCTCTCAATCTTACAAAGTCTTCCATCTTCAACGACACGCAAATTGGTGTAACCAAGGCATCACGAAAATCATCTGCCCAGGTGACAAGGTAGACAAACTACAGTCGACCTACAAGAAAGCATTCTACCCTAAACAAAATGCGAGCAAAATCGCCACTCGTTGGCTCGAGTACGAGAGTCGAAAGCGTGGCGGACACATCCATCACACCCAATGCAGCCATGACAGTGAGTGCTGGATTGCAGGCGTCAATGGGATGGCCGGTCGAACCATATTCCAATTCCACGGCTGCTGCTGGCACAGATGTCCCAAACATCAACTCGACAAATGTTTGTACGAAGAAGAAACACTTGCACGAGACCAAACCATTCGAGACGCCAGATTCGATCTATGGTCATGTGAGAATGCAAGATGAGCCAAGCCGCCAAACATTTCCCAATCCCAGAACCAAAACAAAGAGTATCCACACACTATCGTGTATGACTTCAAAGCCTATCTCGACAAGAGACATGACCGCACACCCACAACGACACTAAATCTCGAGACCGAACACACACCTATCTCGGTCTCTACAGGCGATACGCTACAACCCTCCACCCATCTATGCAACGCTGACCCCAAACAACTCGTTGCAGACTTTATCAATGAGCTCCAGAGACAAGCAGAACATATACGAGAAGTTGTTCGTCAACAATATCTAGTATCTGCCCACCAAACAAAAAATCGAATCCAAGAGAGTTGCGACCAAGTCCCAGTGCTAGGGTTCAATTGTGGAAAATACGATATGAACCTCGTCCGAGAGCACTTGTTAGTAAGATCACCGACACAGCCAACAAGGTCAAGGTGGCCAAATGGGCCAACCAGACCATGTTCCTACTGACCCCAATTCCGATTCCGAGACGTATTGAACTACCTAGGGCCGAGTACGACAAATGGGTCAAAGCCTATGACTGTCAACTGCAGAAAAGCTAGTTCCCCTACAAGTTGTTCAACAGTCCCAACAAACTGCAATACCCTGGACTACCTGACTACTCATATTAGTACTCAAAACTAAAAACACCGGTAACTACTCACCCTCAAAGAATGGAAATCATGCAAGCGTACATTCCGAGAACGAGAGATGACCACCATTATCGATTGGTTGCAATAGTACGATCTCAAACGTCAAACACTTTGTAGAAGCACTCACCAAGATGAGAACTTTTATCATCAGTATGGGGTCAACATTTTGAAAGACGCCTTCTCGCTTCTGGGCATGTCCATACAGTTTCTACTCCAAAGCACTCATCAACAACACAAAGCACCAACATCTTTGCACCCAACAGCGAGGCCTATGACATGCTGAAAAACGCGGTCACTGGCGGTCCAGTCTGGTGTTCACGAGGTATCACGAGGTCGAAGTCAAGTCCATCAGATCCCATCAATACGACAACGCACGCCTTTGTCAAAAAAGTGTGGGATTCGATGCCAATGCCCTATACCTCTGGACAATGTCCAGTGAAATACCCTGCAGACCAGGGGAAGTCTGACACTACGACAAACCCCAGCGTGTCAAACCACTCATTAGCAAACTACCCGCAGGGAAATGGTTTGGTTTCGCAGAGATTGACATCTGACTCCCATCGCACCTTCCCGATAAATTTGCAGAGATCTGTCCCCTATTCCTCAATTAAGAGGTGGATGAAGCCGACGTCCCTCAAGACATGTTGGACTATCTACAACGCACGGGCAAAAAACGCATGACAAAGAAAAAGCTACTCAGCACCATGTCTGCCAACAAGATCCTCCTGTATGCTCCCATATTCCGATGGTACATCGAACACAGGCTAGAGGTCACTGCCATATATCGCACGATTGACTAAAACGCCAAGAAGATATTCAAGTGGTTTGTGAAACAGGTCACCGAGGCGAGAGGCACCAGAGATGTGAATAGAGAAAGGCCCTACTATTGACAGAAGTGTTCAAGCTGTCTGGTAACAGTGCCTACGACAAACTCATCAAAGCACTGGAACGCCAGACCAAAGCCACCTACACCAAAGACGAAAACGTCGTTTATTGAGCCATGAAAGCGCCTGGTTCAACGCCTCAGGGGACAAGGAAATTGGCGATGCCTACGAGCTCCAATCGTGAAAACCTCGGATCATGACCAGACGTGCCCTGCCCTTGCCCCTTCCAAGTGGGCATCGCAGTGTACCAACTCGCCACACTGAGGATGCTCAAGTTCTACTACGACTTCCTTGATAAGTACGTGGATCGTCAACAATTTGAGTTGATCCAGATGACACTGACAGTCTGTACATGACTCTATCTACCAAGACCCTAGACAAACCAGTGCAACCAGAACTGGTACAAGACTTTCAGAGTCGTCGCCAAGAATGGCTGGCTTGGAACTGATGGAGCAACTGCACTGCACGCCTGGCCTATTCAAACTAGAGTTGGATCGCGGGCCATTGCCCTCTGCAGCAAATGCTATAATGTGGACAATGGAGACAGTCAAAAGAACAAAGCCTCCACCAAAGGAATGAGCCAAAAAGCACAACAATATCACCTGGTGGCCCTACGTCTCAACTTTCCAAGGTCGAAACAACCATGCACAAAATTGAGGCTTCTGAATGGTGAGAGAATGTATGAAGACGTATCTGCAAGATAAACTCGATCTCAGTGCATATTATGACAAACGGCGAGTCTTGCCGGAAGGCATTCACACAGAACCCATATACTAGCCAATATCAAGCCAAGATACTTGATACCCTCGACCATCCTCTATGTATCCATTTCAAAATATGGTGTTGCAGTTGAGGGAAAGTATCATGTAGAGTCTCCTCAATATTGGAAACATACATGATGATCATCAGTCTGTGACATAGCAATAGATAGATCCACATATCGTCGTCCGTTCAGAGATACAGTTTGATGGTGAGTTTGAAAGACAACACTCAATTCTAACATTGATGATTTCCATTTGTCTTCGATGTTTTCGGAGAGCGAAAAGTAAGCTAATTCAAGACGGAAAACTCCCTGCTAATGTCTTGAAACGAGGCACTTGGTTATGTAAATTATCGTTTGTCTTCAACAGGATATACTGCCAAGATATATATTTCTGAAAGGGATATTTCGGATGGGACACTCGGTTACAATTTTATGTGTCTTCAACGGAATATAAACTAACAATCAATAATAATCAAATCAGCCCAGGCAGAGAACGGGCTCCCATTTTCTTCTCAATTGAAACAGCTCATACTAACGAGTTTCAAACTGATGAACAATCAATAATACAATCAGCACGGGCAAAGAACAAGATCTGTAACAACATATATTCTACTTTGAGATAATCGATCTCGGAACAGGATATCATTGAACTAACTCTGAACAAAATTTTTCATGAGAATTCTGTCCGAGTAAAAGGCATGTGAACGAGATATACTTAATGATAAATTCTCAAAACAAAATACTCATGCAACAATATAAATTTGCATACAACGTTCAATAAATTAACTTTATGAGAATTCTGTCCGTATCTGTTAATTCTATGAATCAGATATACTTCATGAATGCATACAAGAATACATTAATTAACTAGCAACTAATAATCTAATCTGTCAGTGCTGAGAACAGGTCAGTGAGCTAGTAGATAGATAGACAAAGCCTATGAAGTCCAAAACACACTACCAATAGTTTTCAGATGTTTTTGAAAGAGGAACCCTTTTGTGCAGATGCAAAGCATGTGAGCCATTCTAAATTCTTGCTGCAGCATACTGTCAGTTCCGTGCATCTACAAATACAATGCAGATGTGTGGGTGTGTGAAACCAAAACAAAATTTAAAAAATTCAAAATCTCCTGACCGATGACCAGATCTAAAGTGCAGAATTAGTATTACAGATCATAAAAAGACATTGCCATATTAATTAGGCAAAAGTATGCAAATGTAACAAACACGTGTAATAATCCATTGTTTAGGAATGCAACCGTTTCTGCATAAGTTAAAATAGAACATGACCACAAACTTTATTCTCAAATAAACTAAAATTACAATTTGATTAATGCTGAACTTTCACTGTACTGATACCGCAAACTAAAAAACTACGTAATACATTCATGTACAAACATGTAACACAGCCAACACATCTTACTCTTGGTTCCAACTGTTCTGTCTCCTCCAACACATGTCGATTCTAATAACAAGCATGAATCACATTACATCATTAATAATGTTAACAGTCCAGATTGACATCCCACAGCTCATCAAGTTCCTTCCATTTGTAATGTAAGCCAACAAATGAGCCATTTGCAAAATGCAAATGGTGGTACAGTACCAAACCTTCACAATCTGGACAGTGCCCTTATGATTCTATAATTATATACCTGAATTCGAGGAAGAATAATGTCACATGACCTTTCACCATGAAGCAAATCATCAACGAACTCATCCACATGTACCAACTCAAACTCTTCAAAAAAGCCAAAATTAAAATCTCTCTACAAGTCACAGCCTTGTGCCTAACTTCCTGCTCTTGTTTTTCGCTTCATCTTCCGATAGTCATTATAGAGTAGCTCCAGATACTTATAACAATCAGTGGCTGTTCCAGTTAAACGCATGTAGAATGCACCAAGAGCCCGAACATACCTAGAACAGATATTGTGTAAGAAAAGAAGTCAAAACTTTTAACAGCACTTGGTCATAATAATATACGTAAGCAAGTTACATAGGCTAAATACACTAGTATAAATGTTGCTATGTGCAGATAATTATAATATTATGGTATTTATGCCCATCTAGCTGCATGCCGATTTAAGCCAGGGATTACCAGGGTGCTGGTATACCCCGGGGTATCCTGGCATGCCGGAAAAAAGAGATGATTTGACCAACCTCCCTATAGACAGGACCCATAGGTATATGCTGCATCCGTTTTTAGATATTGATCTAACTAACATAAGTAAACACTAGGGCTGTGTTTCCACTAGCTGCACCATAAACTAGTTTAGCTTAAACGCGTTTAAAACTAAACCAGTTCAAGAAAGTGACTGTTTCCACTAGGAACTTGCACATCCAGGATGTGCAAAACAAACCATGTATGAACGCCTTATTTTGAAGTATTGGGCTGCTCTGTCGCCGAGTCAGAGCAACTGTTGGTTATCACTGATTCAGCATCTGCTAGTAGGAATTTGCATGATGATGACCAAGGACACCGTCTTCTTTCTTTCCGTAGTTTTCCTTTAGTTAACTACCCACTAAACCTACTTTGAAGTAGATTTAGGAAAGCGTTTTCGGTTTAAAATATAACTGGTTTAGTGCAGGTGGAAACAGGTCAATTCTTAAACCAGTTTAGCTTAAACTGCTAGTTAAACCGGTTTAAGCGCTAGTGGAAACGCGCCCCTAAGACATATACTTGTCTCATCTAGATGTAGTATATAATCAACCCCATAATGTTTGATTTTTCTGTCTTCGTCCTTCTCTTCTTCATTGGCTTCCTCCTCTTCCTGATCCGTCAGCCCTGTGTGTTCTTCTGCTTGTTCAAACTGTTCATCTGTTAGAAGGCATGTCATCACTGATGAGACACTCCACATTCTCTGACGACTTTCATTTGTTTCCACCAAGCTGGTCATACTTGCTTACCGCTAATAGATTGTCTATGACTTTATGTCACACTGCAAAATCCGTTTTCGATACCTTCTGGCCGTTCAACTTCTCTCTCTTCTAGCTGGGCTTTGGGAGAAGCTGCATTCTTTAGCAGATCAATGTCTGCCATCGAATTGAATTACAGAGCATGTGCAGTAGAAATACCATGCATGTGTAGTTGATTCCTCGCCATTACTGGCACTCCCTCGTGCTATACCGGCATGATGGTATCATTACCAGAGTCCGACAAGCAAGTTTCTGGTAATCCCCACTCATACCGGCATGCAGCTAAATGCGCGAAAATATGGTAGTACTAAGCTAATACTAATACATGTATGTTGTGATCAACCAGATCAGTCTGGTTTGTAAGGTCTCTCCTAAGCACCGGAAGCAAACCCTGCCTCAGAGATGCTTAGACAATCATGCTACAGAAACCTAATGCAAGTGTCATCTCAACAGCAGAGAAAGGATTTAGGCTGTCTAAACAGAAGACATCACTTTACGCAGCATCTGACTGAATCCAAAAGCACTAATTTCTGTAAGTGCTGCAGGTTGCGATGACCTGAGATTTTGTCCAGCCAACGTGCAATGCCTGCGTGCACTGTGCCCAATGCTCCCAACACCACTGGACCTCCCAGTGTCCGACACTGCCACATGCAGCTTACCTCCACCCATAAATCGCTGTACTTCGTCAAATTCTCAGCCTGTTTCCTAAGCTGATATCAATAAGAAGACAAGTGTTAGTCTTCTTATTTCTAAAACAGATGTCTGGACGACTGACACCGATCTTCCTAGCAGTAGGGATGGCTATATCCCACATCACAGTGATTTCGTCCATCTCCACAAGCCTTTCAGGATGATGCGGGTACCATCTGCTCTCCACTGGAACTCCAAAATGACAACAAATGTCCCAGTCATAGTGGATAATGGAGGCAACTTGATTGTGTCGATCAGTGTAGTCCATCAGTGCCAAGGCATTACAGCCTGCCACAATGTGGTCGACTGTCTCCTGGTCTGCACTGCACAAGCGGCAAGTGGGAATGACATCTCGATGCAGAATGTTACACTCATAATACCGAGTCCAAAGAGCTTGATCTTGAACAGCAACAACTAGTTCCTCGGTTGCAGCAGGAAGATTCGATGACTTCAGCCATCTGTAGGTTTCTTTCATGTCCATAGGTGGTTTCTCAGTGAAACGGTGATACTGACCGTGCATAGGTTTCTGCTCCAGGACTGTACACAAAGAGAACTGCTGCACATGTGAAATGTTTCACATCTGTCTGAGGCGCTTGCTCAAAGACACCATCACACAGGATGGTCCCACTTCTATGCAGGCTTTGCAACTTGTTGTCCCTAGCCAGACTCCCCTGCAGCTGTGCAGTAAACTGACAAGCCATGCGTCAGATCGAATGAGAAGACCTCCTAGCATCACACTCCTGTACCATTTGCATGAAGAGATCAAAGCCGCTAAAAAGGCAACAGTCCAGCCCCACAATACAAGACTGATATGCAAACTCAATCTGTTGTAATCCTCGACCGCAATAAGTGCACAAAGCATACAGCCGGTCAACATCTGCCGCAGGATAGTGGACACCATGCATAGGGAGAAGTTTCCAGGTCCGTTGATTTAGTTGATAGTCCACTAATGAATGACACCAATACCGTACGTGAGAACCGGCAGTGCAAACCCGTTGATGGCCAGAATCTTGTTCCGACCGTACAACTCGATCAGGAGAACCATCTTCACTCTACAAGAGTACTCACAACAGAACGTCTCCCGTATAGTGCTGTGCTGGATACCGCTACTCTCATCCACACTCAAATACTTGTAAACTTGACCTGGTTCCAGACAATTGATGATGTTAATTTTTTGTTACTAGGTGTCGTTATGCCAGCCAAGTGAGGTCTTTACCCCATCTGGGCACCCACCAACCCGGCAGGTAAGCCCAGCAGGGTACATGTTTCTGTGTAGTCCACATGGTGATCAATGACTAGCCAATTCGATATAGATTGCAGGCATTACGATGACGGCAAACTCAAAACAGCACACCTAGTGGATATCAATGACCACCATAAAAGCGCCGAACGTTAACAGATTCGCCAGACCACAGAAACTCTCCAACAGCTGAAACAAATCATAGTCTCATGGAAAAAGCTAGAGAAACGTGAGAAAGAAGACAGACAATTTTCAAATTTGCTGTTGTCACTGGGGTCTGAACCCCCAAACCATGGAGTGGTAGCCATTGTCGCTAACCACTAAGCCACTGCTATCATTACTACTATTATAGTATGTGTCGTGTTCAACCAGATCAGTCTGGTTTGTAATGTCTATTACAAGTACTGGAAGCAAACCCTGCTTCAGAAGTACTTAGACCATCACGGCTGTCTAGAAAGAACACATGACTTTACGAAGGATCCAAGTAGATCCCAGAAGCACTGTTTTCTGTAGTGCTGCAGGTTGTGATGACCTGGAATAATGTCCAGCCACCGTGCAATACCTGCATGCACTGTGTCCAAAGCTCCCAAGACCACCGGAACCACCAGAAGCACTGTTTTCTGTAAGTGCTGCAGGTTGTGATGACCTGGAATAATGTCCAGCCACTGTGCAATACCTGCGTGCACTGTGCCCAAAGCTCCCAAGACCACCAGAACCACCAGTGTTCAACAATGCCACATGCAGCTTATCTCCACTCGCAAGTCGCTGTACTTCGCCTACTTCTCAGCATGTTTCTTGCCAATGTTGCCATCAGCAGGACAGCTGATACCAATAAGAAGACAAGTGCTTGTCTTCTTATTTCTGAGACAGATGTCTGGACGATTGGCTTTGATCTTCTTGGCAGTGGGGATGGTGGTATCCCACATCATAGTAATGTCATCCGTCTCCACAAGCCTATCAGGATGATGCCGGTACCATCTGCTCTCCACTGGAACCCCAAAATTCGACAAACATTCCAGTGAATGATGAAGGCCACCTGATTGTGTCAATCAGTGTAGTCCATCGGTGCCAGAGCACTGCAGCCTGCCACAATGTGGCGGACTGTTTCCAGGCCTACACTGCACAATGTAGAATCATGCACTCATAGTACCGAGTCCGAAGAGCTTGGTCTTGAGCAGGAACAACCAGTCCCTCAGTTGCAGCAGGAACATTCGCTGCCTTTAGCCATCCGTAGGTCTCTTTCATGTCCACAGGCGGTTATATGTGTCATTATGCCCCTCCATGATTGGCAAGTGGGGTCTTTACCCCCATCTTGGCGCCCACCAACCCGGCAGGTGAGTCCAAAAGGGTAAATGTTTCTGTGTAGTCCACACGGCGATCAATGACTAGCCAATTCAATATAGATTGCAGGCATTACAGTGACCATAAACTCATGGACAGCACGCCTAATGGATATCAATGACCACCAGGAAAGCACTGAACGTCATCGTCAACGGACCGTTCGCAAGACCACAGAAACTCCCCAACGACTGAAACGAGTCATAGTCTCATGGATAAAGCTAGAGAAACATGAGAAAGAAAGACAGACAAGTTTCATAATTTACTGTCGTCACTGGGGTTTGAACCCCCAAACCATGAAGTGATATTATGTCATGCTCAACCAGATCAGTCTGGTTTGTAAAGTCTATTACAAGTACCGGAAGCAAACCTATTATTATTATTATTATTATTATTATTATTGCTGTTGTTGTTGTTATTGTATGCTACCACCATTTACTATTAGCTATGGCAAGCACCAATGTCTATGCTAACTTACGACTGACTTGTAATCTTCGTTCTTGATGAATTCAATAACAATATCTTTGTCTGGTTGTATCTGCAGCATCTTTTGTGCTAAACATATGAAAGGCGTCGGCTGAATACTGCCACCATACACACCGCCAATATGATCCAATTCTAACGCCTTGTCAACCAGCAATTCAGCTGCACAAACGATTAACACGTACAAACCAAATCTTCACAGCAATATTGCAAGGTGCACGTGTACAGTGTGTACAACCTGAAATCTAAATTAACTCAAACCCACCTGTTAGAGCAAAACAGTGTTCTTTCCAGTACTTGCTCTCATAGATTCGTGATCTTATAATCTTCTCAACTAGATACTGAGGATTCGTTCCTTTCACAGAATGAGCATACTTCATCGTACGGTTCGCCATGTTGAGACGTCTATGTGCGCATGCGCAAGACAACCTGTAGCGATTTCTTGCAGAAATGCTAGTGAGGGTACTGCTTTAGCGCAGAAGTGTGTTATGTCCATGTTAGAGAGGTTGCTCTATCTCTTATTCGTGTGACATTATTATTGTGAAACTTACAGCTGTTTTGCAAGTAGGTGAATGAATTTGTTTCCATGTGTAATATACACACAGCACGAAAGGAAAGGCAAACACTCCAGATCTGATCGTCACTAAACGAACGACTACTAGTAATCTACTATTAAGTGTCACATGATGTGGCAGCGTTTGGACTCTAGGTACGTAACACCTGCTAGTGGCGCCTTTGTCGGAGCTTTGGCGGTTTGTGGCTCGTGTTGAGTAGCAACCAATAGACTTCAACAGACATCAACTGTATAAACAGGAGACATCACTGTTTTATTCTGTTGGGTGCGTGTGGGGGGCAAGGCTGCCAAACGAATCGGCGTTTCCGGCGAGGATATTACCTCATGCACATCGCTCACAGGCAGTCGACTGGCGTTTGACTTGCTGCTCTACGGCTTTATTACATCGTTTTACTGACTCACTGCCATCGCTATTCAAGAGGAGTGTTTGTTTGTTGTTATTACGAAATTCTAGATTCTCTAACAAAGATGCCTTGGCTAGTCTATTGGGCTTTCTCAGTCATTGTGTGTTTCTTGGCGATTTGCTGGACGTGCTGGTCTCGTTCCAACAACAGTTTGAGACGTGACGCGCGTGCCAAGCGTATGCCATTGGTTGTATTGGATGAAAATTTACATTGCCTTGACGGGAAGTCAGACTTTGTTTCATCTGAACTTTCAATCCAAACAAGAGAAGTAAGAGACAGCAGCCATGAGAACGCTGTCTGTGGTAAAACCACAGAGAGGTTGAGAACCAATGGTTCAGCCACAAGGCGTGACCAACAATTGCACCGCCTTGAAATCATTGGTCAAAACAGAGGAAAGTGCAGCAAATCGTCATTGCATTGCTTAGAGGAACTTCCACAGCAAGCGCTCCCAGAAGACAAAAGCACAACAGAAAAGGAGGTGAATAAACAGGGGCAAAGTGGAGGTCACCTAACAGGAAGATATTTGACTGACAAATTGAACTATAGAGTCGAAACTGACAGCATTGCAGCAATCTATCAAAGATCAAGCTCGAGTCTAGAAGCCATGCGTCTATTTGGACAGCAGGGAGCACATACAAGAGATTATTTGATTGAATGTGGACATGAGAACACAATAAGAGTTGACAGTACCATTAGAGACAGCTGTTCCTTGCACATTAGTGGTGATTTGGGGTCAAAGTCAGAGTCTTGCAATGACTGCAAGGTGCTTGTGACAGCAAGATTGTCTAGGCTTCACAGACAGGATGGTGGTGCTAACAGAAGCCATGTTTGGAACAGACAGACATCAACAGACAGAAAGAAATGTCTGAACAGGTATACAACTTCTCCCTCTGTTAGGAAAAAGACACATGCAGGAGAAACAGTGACACAGGATTTATTTACTGTTAATGGACACAATGAGACAAGTGAGCATCTGAATTCTGGAGCTGTAAGTGGTAACATGTTTGACAAGAGTAGCAATACTTTACACTGTCATCAGGACATTACAACTCCTGACTGTGAAAGAGCAGTTATGACAGAACTTGTTTGTTGTCCTGCGCTTGAGAAATTAGACTCACCAGACAGTGATAGGTTCATCAACAAATTGGACTACCTTCCTCAGGATGTGGTTAAAGGACAAGGACCCGCTTCATCGCCTACCAACAAAACTCATACTGAAGCAGGATATACGCAAACTGGGGAAGAAGTGGCTAGAGACAATTTGATTGTCAAGGAACATCTAATATATGATGACTTTGACTTTCTTTCTGAACAAGCTTCTCCAAGGTTTCTGTTGCCTGTTTGCTTGTTTATATGTGTATGTCATTGTCTTTGTCTGTTTGTCTTTCTCTCTTTGTGTGTCTGTCTGTCTATCTGTCTGTTCGTTTGCCTGTCTGTCTGCCTGTCTGTCAATACATATATTTCAAACATTGAACTATTATACACCATCTAAGCAAAGCAACTAAATACTACCCAAGCCAATAGTGCTTGGTTCTACCTACGACTCTTTATGTTTATGTGGCTGTCTCTTGAAAGAATCTTTTTTATTTACTGTCAATCACTCTAGCATTTGATCGTTGTAGACACACAGAAAACACAGATCTCCAGTATGACTTGAAAGTTGATGCATTTAGCTTTCCGTCTTCGTCTTCGTCTTGATAGCTGTGACAGTTTCTTCAAATAGTCTTCAGCTTTCTCTCCACAACAGCCAAAATGTTCGAAGACTATAGGGACGAATGTTGGTCGAAAACCTCCAGGCAAGAGCTCCTGGTTGTACTTTTTTATCTTTCTCTTCTGGTTGCCACTGCTTTCTGAGTTGTAGCTGACCATGTCTGATCCATCTTCAGAATTAGCATACCTTCCGCTGGGTTCTTTTACGTGATGTAATTGCAGTTGACTCAAACAGTCTGACCATGCTGAAACCATGTTGTTATGGCTGATTACCCAGCCGCCCCCAGTCTTACATGTTATTAGGTGGTATCCATCTGAGTCTAATTCTTGCCCAGTGTCACACTGACCAGAAGCCAAAGGCATTGGCAGCCCAGTCTCATCAAGGATGCCAAGCAAAAATCGCACGGAGATAATGCATACCATGATGATGATGGTACTGTCAAGAGCCATGCTCCTGCACTTTTGCCTTGCGGACTTCATTCGAGATTGGTCTCTAGTCGAAGATGAATTCTGAATAAAGCCATTTGACAGAGATTTGACAGACTGTATGTCTGTATGTCTGTCTGTCTGTCTGTCTGTCTGTCTGTCTGTCTGTCTGTCTGTCTGTCAATACATATATTTTATACAAGGCATTATTACAGTCTACAATATGTTAAAAATCAACAAGTTCTAAAACTGTCTGTCTGTCTGTTTGTCAAAACCACATATTATCATACAGCAACTACTTACATGAATGGCAAGGATACTTACTAAGCTAGAAAAACTACATAAGCAAAAAGAACCTACAATGGTGCAACAGTGTATCAGTAATGTTTATTGCTATGGATCTTGTCTGCTATAACTTTAGCAAGGTTTCTCTGCGATTAAATGGAGAGGAGAGATGAGAGATCTTCACTTTGTCTTGAATTGACCCTGGTTTTTCTTTCCTTTATCATCTCTTGACCACTTGGCCAGTTTGTTCAGGTAGTTGATGGCTTGTATCCTACAGCGACCAAAATGTTTGAGAACTAAGGGAACAAAAGATGGTTTGATGCCTCCTGGTAGAAGCTTTTGGCTTTGTAATCTCTTTTCTCTTCTCTCTCCTTGAGGCTGCAATACCTGCTGTGCTAGCAGCCGATGCTTGCAAGTCAGTGCACCAAGAATGTGCTAGAGAAATGTTTAGTTCTATGGTGTGACCAGTTTGGGGTTTGATAACAGTAATGTCTGGTCTGTTGTAGTTGAGGTATCGATGAGTTAGTTCTTTGTTTAGTTTAGTTAAACACCCTGACCAGACTTGCACAATGGCATTGTGTGTTTGAATAGGACCCCCTCCAGTTTTGCATGTGAGCAGGCGGTAGCCTTCTTGATCTAAATCTCTGCCACAATCACGTTGTCCTGTAGATTGTAGTATCTTGCAGCCTAGCTAGTCTGTTTGTCATATATTTTAAACATATATATATATATATATATATATATATATATATATATATATATATATATATATATATATTAATGCGCAACGTATGATGTCCGCACAGACAGATCAGTGGGACGGGTGCGATTTCAACTGGCTACCGTATGCACTCGGGCTCGACTGGCTGGGGACCCCTCTCGAAGACTCGACTCTGGTGTACTATAAACACTGGTCACGGAAGTAGAGAAAGCTGACACTGTCACGAGCAGAGCAACTGTTGGATTTTTCTCGCGTCCCAGCTAGTGATCACTATTACAGACTAAATGAAATGACTACTGACAAGCTGTAAATGTGGCTTCTGTCTGTCAGAAAACGAAACTGTCACCTAATTGTGGTGAATTAGATAGATTATTTGACTGTGACATTCAAGGCCAAGTTCATTAGTTATGACTTTGTTGTTTGCAAGGACTGGTTTGCTTGTACAAATTCCTAGCACATGTCCAAGTAGTAGAGTTGATATGAGAATAAAGTATATCTGTCTGTGTATCTTTCTGTCTGTTAGTATAAGTTAAGAGACGTCTTTGGCAGATTTAAGGACTACCTTTTCAATGTGGACATTCAGTGCCACATCCTTATCTTGTCGTGTGTGTGTGTGTGTGTGTGTGTGTGTGTGTGTGTGTGTGTGTGTGTGTGTGTGTGTGTGTGTGTGTGTGTGTGTGTGTGTGTGTGTGTGTGTGTGTGTTCAGTAGGTTTGTTTTATATCTTTGTATTTTTGTTTGTCTCATTTGTCTCTATACCCATCTAAGTATTGGTCAAATACAGTGTTCTCGCCAGTATAAGCTGTCCCGGCACTGTATCAGTTAGGGTAGTGAAGATAGCCGGTTGAGGCACGAAAAGTAGTCATTGTTGCCAGTTAGCAGCAGAGCTGGTAAGTGTGGTCCATGGCAAACATCTTAGTAAGGCGTAAATCCAGGTAGGTGGAAACGTGGAATAAAATGAATTCCCGGATTTTGTGCTTGCTTCCGGATAAGAAACTTTGTTGCTTCTGGATAAGAAACTTTGTGGCCAATATTCACTCTGCATGGATTGTGAAGTTTGTCGAAGCTTATGGTCAACAGTTTCCTCCTTCTTTGTCTGCTGTACCCATCTATCTTTGTAGACTTTTGAGTCTTCAATGTGAAAATAAGCATTGTGTGTATGTGTACAAAGATGTACAAAATTGATATCTATGTATGTTAATTTGTATGTATGTTTATGTTGTACTTACTACTATTTGTTTAGTATGTAGGCACGTTATATGTCCATATATTCCTGGATTTGGTGATACTGGGTATTCCATAGTTGCGTGTTCTGGATTCCTCTGCGCTCTAGAAAGTCTAAGGCTAATTTGCAACAGTTGATAATTATAGCCCTTGATCTTCATAACTTATGTCTAGGCAAACCAAATCAGAAATCCTAATTCCTTCCTTACTAGCCCTCCTGCCCTTGCCTCGCAGAAATAATTAATAAGATATCCAATTCAGACATTTGAGAAGAGCTGCCATAGAGGCAAGAAGACTTGAAAATCTACAAAAGATCCAGGTAGCGCTTATAGAGAAGAAGGGAACCGTTGACCATGAGCTTGACAAACATTGCAATCCATGCGGTTTGAGTATCCAGGCACAGAGCTGATTCTTTCAAAGTCATCAAATATGGGAATTCATTCTAATGCATTGTTTTATTTTGCGTTTTCCATCTACCCCAAGAATGCAACCTGTTTACCAAACTTTCAAGATCTCCATGTCCTACTGTGGTCTCGGTGTCAATATTTATATGGGTTGTTTCAGGGTTAGTGCAACTCGGGCACATGGCTCATCTAGCTTATCTGTCACAGAAAATGAAGCCATATTTTCTAGCTGTGTGCCCTAGGTTTTTTGCTGATCCTCTGCTTGTGGTCATTGGCTAATTGCTGATCTTGGCATGTGTACACCCTTGCTTCACACACACACACACACACACACACACACACACACACACACACACACACACACACACACACACACACACACACAACTTCTACAGAGATAATTCTGTGCCTTTTAGGTCATCTATAGACCAAGGCCATGCTGCAGATCATAAGAGCAATATTTCAGTAAACAGTAGTAGGTTACAATGACAGGAGGTGTTTATTAATTGGAATTGGACATCAATTTTGTACACATATAACTTACAAACCAGAAGTGACATTATGTTTTATATGTGATATTATAACTAAATTAGTGTTGTGCGGTTGAGACAAAATCTTGGCGACACCACTGAATATACTAAAATTGTGTGAGTGTACATGCAGGGTGTGGTGGTGTGAATAAGATAATTTTGATTGTTTAGTCTATGCTATATAATAAGCTTGCTCAGTGGTATAGTGTGATAGTATAGTGTGGTTTTGATCTTTGCAACAGACTCTCTTCATCAACTGTACTTCGACGACGTGGTCTTAAGCCTGCTGATCGACAAACATCATTGAGCAATCCTATAAAGAGTCTGAGTAGGCGGAGAGATGTTCAGTCTGATGTTTCAAGCTCTGTAAGATCATTTGTGTATCTGTTTGCTTGTTTGGATTCTGCTGTACAGGTTGCAATACAGTAATTACTGCTTAACTTGCATATTGCAGAGATTTCATCCATCTGCTGTGGCTGGGTTGCAGACAAGCTTGAACTTTTCTCAATTGAAGTTGAGAAAGACTCGCAAACGATCTGATGGTTCTGCCATGTGTGTGGCCGGTGGTGAAGAGGAGAAACTAATGGAGATGTCTCAGCCAGCTGTGACTCTGATACAAGTGAAAGGTACAGTAATGTGATTAGTGGTAAAGCTCAATTAAAGAAGATAACAGTTGGGCAATTTAAAGGTCGTCGACATGTGCAAGTTTGTGTTGTTAAACCATCCAAAGAATCGCTTAGTTCTGATGACTCATATTTGCTTACTACTCCGTCACAGCTGTGGATATGGATTGGTAGTTCATCAAATGTCATTGAGAAAGCTAGGGTAAGTACTGTGTTAGTTGATTATTAGTAATATTGTCTGTATGTCTGTCTGTCTGTTTGTCAAACCGCATTTATTTGAACATTTATCTATCATACATTACCAAAATGCAAATATGTTGTATATGCTGTCCAACTACTATCAGTGTTTGTGAGCAAAACTAAACTCAAAAGGAAACTTGAAGGAACTAATAACTCTAAAACCTCTAAAAGTAGCTACACTGCATGCAAAGTCCTCAGTGTCAGCTAGTGGCTAAAGAGTGACATTAAGTCACATCTGTTGTACTTCTTAGAGATGACGTTCGCATTGCGCTTTTGGAGTTGGACTGAAAAGGGTTTGCTTCAGAAGTCGATAAACTCTGCTGCATTTAGTCTTCCGACTTCTGTTTGTCTGTCTGTCAAAGAACATTTATTGAAAACATCAACGGTAATACAGAAAAGGCCACATATAACTAAGAGTTCAAGACAAACGATCATAGTGGTCGTAGAAGAAAAACTCTAATGAACAGCCATCTGATGTTTGTAGCTATTATCTACAGAGTCATTACTACAAACTATTCTGTCAATCTTTTTAGCTAAAACACTACTATTGCAACGTTGTAATGTTATTGACAGTACTCGCCGCCAGTATGTTTGTCTGTCTGTCAAATAACATTTATTTCAAACATACATCTATAATACAATGCTAGCAAGGTAACTATACAAAGTTCTGTAACTACGAGAGTTTACTAGGTCTAGATTTAAAAAACAAACAAACATGTAACACTTAAAAGAGAACAATGCAGACTACCCTGAGCCAACTTAGTGGCTGAAAAACTGGGTAGAGCAATCTACAGTTTAGTCATTGTCATTTGTCAGAGCTGAGATTTTTCTCATGATGGCCTTTGCATTGCACTTCTGAATTTGAGTTGAGAATCTCTTTCTCCAGATGTCCAGAAACTCAGCAGCGTTAGGTCGACCAAGTTCATGTGTCTGTCTGTCTGTCTGTCTGTCTGTCTGTCTGTCTGTCTGTCTGTCTGTCTGTCTGTCTGTCTGTCAATACATATTTTCGTACATCAGCACGATTACAGTCTAATTGTCCAAACACCAGTCCAAAAGCCCACAGTGGGCCACATAACAAACCCCAACTACTTATAATTAACAAATACTTCATCAACGTTAAGAGTTTTTAAACTGTCTTGCTTTTTCTAATTTTCTACTAATCACATTAGCATTGCATCTTTGCAATGCTATAGACAAACAGCGACGCCAGTACGTCTTGAACTCTCGCTGTTCTTCCTTCCATCTTCATCTGTTGCGAGAATGGACAACTGATTAAGGAACTGAAGAGCATCATGTCCCCATCTTCCAAAATATTCAAAAACTAGGGCAATACAGTTAGAGGATCTGCCCCACATGTCCAACTCACCAGCATATTTCTGTGATTTCACGGCTTCTTGTTTGGCTGCAGCTGCTCTATCTTCCAAAGCTGCGTGGGAAATAATATGTTTGGCCCATGGGTGAGCCACTGAAAAGTCAAGTTCAACGTCCCACCCAGATTGTGCATCAACTGCAATGATATCGAGTATGTCATCAGTATTAATGTATCGATTCTTTGGTTCTCACTGATGTGTCATATTTAGTTGCTGTAAACAGTTGTTCCATACGCTCGATAGTGTTTCATGAGTCTATATAGGCCCACCTCCAGTTTTACAAGTCAGAAAATGGCATCCATCCCCGTTAACATCTTTCCCACAGTCACAAGTGGAAATCACTGATCCAAGGGGCATTTCACAACCCTACCTCCAATGTGTTGCTAGATGAAACTCGCCAGGTTTTAATGTAAACTTTGTTGAAAGAGGCATTGAGTCAAGTCATGCACCTGCTCTTACTCCCTGAAGAGACCTAAACCTTGCAGATGAGCGCTAAGACTGTGGGTGTGCAAGAATAGATATGATACAATGTTATTGGTACTTTCCAAAGTCAATCTTTGTTGTAATTTCTTGGTATTGCTCATCAAATCAGCAATGGATTTGTCTGCAGGCAACGCATGAAGCTGATAGCTGATAGATCCTTCAGAAGAACCTGGAATTAGGCAAGATATAGTCTTGATGAGACCAGTGAGATCTCCAAATAATTAGGGAAGACGAGTCAACGAGCGAGCCCAGCTGGATACAAATGCGATATGACATATGGACTCAACTGTCTGTTTGTCTGTCTGTCTGTCTGTCTGTCTGTCTGTCTGTCTGTCTGTCAATACATATATTTTCATTTAAATCTGTCTGTTTGTCTCTCATTATTACAGACTAAATGAAATAGCTAGTGACAAACTGTAAATGTGAGGTTAATTAACAGGCCCTATGGGGCCACTATGCCTATCAATCTAATGTACATAAAATTGAGTCACAAAATTATCTACATTACTATGATTATTGTAAGTTGGAATAGAGATCTTTTTTGGCAATTGTTCTTCGTTCTTTGTCTTATTTGTTCTTTGTTCTTTTTTACTGACTGACCAACTGAAGTGACTGTGTATGTTTGTATGTGTGCACGCACGTGCACACACACACACACACACACACACACACACACACACACACACACACACACACACACACACACAGTGACATACACAGGCCTAGGGTGTCTTTGATTGGAACCTTCCTAAAACAAAGACTGGGAGGCCAGTTTGATTGATACCACCTCCTTTCGGAAGCTTAGAATGCTTTCCGGTTTTTTCAACTGTTAGGCTGGCAAGATCAGAAAGGCAGGAAAGAAAACACTATCATGTAATGTGAAGTCTCGGAAGTGTCTCACAGTAGACCAGACATGTGCCAACAAATATCACCTTCTGTTGAAGCAGTCTTCAAGAGTTTGTCTACACGTAGTGTACAAGAAAAGGACAAGAACACGAATGGGAGCATGCTTACGGTGGCTATTTGGAAAACTAGCATCAGTGTGCTTGCTAAAATGTTAAAGAGACATTTCGGAGATTTGCATTAACGCAACAGTTCAGAAACATATGCTGGAATGACAAGAACTGCAATGTTACCCTAGATCGCAATTTGCAAAGCATGCTGTTTGGTTCGGTAGCCGAAACACTTATGCACAACTTATCATACTTACAGGTGGGCAACCCTTTTATATTGTGATGCTGAAGAGGGTTTTCTCACCATCACGTGTAACATCATGTGACATCGACAGCATGTCCGTGATTCCACGGAAGCGCGGTGGACGTCGAAACAGATCCAGACAGCGGACGCCGATACCACTCGCCTCCTTATCCTTTTAGTGTTCATGTGCGACCGACTACACAATTGTCTCAATTTGATTGTTGGTAACCAATAATCAAAGGTGTATGCGGGGCACGATGTACTAGCGCATGTGGCCAAGATGTTTTTTAAGACTAACTAGGATCCATGGCCCGTCCTTCGTACAGGCAAGATACTGTAGTGTAAAGGTAGGTCTGCGGACACGTCACATGCAATCTTTGTTGCGAGGTCCCGGATGTTCTGAATCAATTTGAATCTTGCTCTTTGCGCTTGTTTTGATAGAAATCGACACACTCCCTGTGTAGCGCTTGCTGCAGAAAACGTAGGTTGGATTTGGTGCAAATGCAATCAGAATTTGGAGAGAAACAAAAGTGCTAGAAGAGTAAGTTTTGTCGGCAAGAGATATTCGATTGCTCAAAGCTTTGCGAAGGACGACGATGCATACGGTCTACGCAGGACTGGTGTGGGCGTGTGTTTGAATGAACTGGAATGTGTAGCATTTGCGTCATCGAGAAATTTTACGCGGGGGGGGTCAACCCCTCCAGAGGGAACAACCCCTCCAGAGGGAACCCTGTACATAATTTTTTTTAATTTTTTTACGCAAACTTTCCCCTGTGCGTGCTGAGTGGGCGTGCCGAGTATGCGTGCCGATTTCGGTTGCGAACAAGCAAAAGACGTGGCCACTAAATGCCAACACACACACAGAGAGAGAATTTGAGCTTTATATATTAGATAAGTGTTCAATTTAGGAATTGAAATGGAAGAGGACTTTACTCAATAGATTGATAAGACTCTGATGTGCATCAGCATCAGGTCATACAGGGATCTAAAGGAGTGAAGAAAGCTAACTTCTTGAGCAAGAACAAGCATCTTAACTAGTTGTACCTGTTTATTATTAAACTAGTAAAGGAATACATTTACAAAGCTTTTTCATTTTGTTTAAATTTATATTTGCAGGCTCAGGATTTAGCAGACCGAATATTGAAAAGTCATGAATTAGGATGCAAAGCAAAGTCAGTTCAGACGATAGAAGAGAGGAGAAATTATGACAATGGCAATAGAAAAGCAATGCTTGACTTGTTTTCAGAGAATGGGTCTGAGCAAAAGAAAGGTAAATGCTACTACACATAGTTACTATTACATTTTGACACTGCTGTATGATTGGTTTTGGTAGGTGAAGAGAGACTATGCGATGAAGAATATGAAAGACATTGCTGGAAGGAAACAGTTGTGTATGATGTTAATGACATTGAGCTAGTAGTGAACAAAGGTCTGAGTGGGAAACCACTTAAATATGGCAGACTATGCAGTGACCAGGTTTAGCCAGCTTGATTATTAGATTGTGTGAAATGTATTGTTATAATGCTGATGTATTATCCTAGGTTGCTGTTTATGACTTTGGCTCTGAAGTGTATGTGTGGAGTGGAAAACACACTTTCACGACTAAACGACAAGAGGCTATTAAGTTAGCACAGGAGCTATGCTCTTCTAACAGTAGATTTCCCAGTTGGGGAATTTTCTATGCTGCCACAGAAGGTCATGAACCATTGCTGTTTCGTGAGAAGTTTTCTGACTGGCCCGAACCAGGTAGAATAATCAAGGCAAAAGGTCATGCAAATACTGGACAGACAATGGAGGTGTGTAATTGCATTCAATCGTTTAAGTTGTTAGTCTACCTGTAATCTTGTTACAGTATTCACCACCTGAGTTGTTTCCAATTCCGGCAGAAAACTTTCTTTCTCCACAGCTTAGCAACCCTTCTTCATGTATATTAGACAATGTGAATATTGGAAGAGGAAAGGGTCATGGAGAGTACCGTGTAGAAACTCAGAATATAACTGTCTGGCTTGTTCAGGTGAGCCCTGGAATTTAGATCATGGTGATTACCTGGTAGCCTTTGTAATTGTGACAGGAGACAAAATACATTGAGCTTCCTGTATCTCAACATGGGGAGTTCTGCTCACATGATGCGTATGTCATTAGATGGGAATATCACTTGTTTCATTCATCTGACACTAATCAGTCAATGAAAGCTAGGAGTTGTGGGTCAGTTCGGTGTTGTTACTTTTTTTGGCAAGGGGAACACTGCTCTGTAACTGAGAAAACAGCATCAGCTTTGTTGACAGTAGAGTTGGATAAAGAGAGAGGTCCACAGGTGTGATAGAATTATGATTTTGTGCAATGGTGACGTTGGATGATGATCATTGATGTATTTACAGATAAGAGTTTTACAGCACAAGGAACCACCTGTTTTTTTGCAATTGTTTGGTGGTAATATGGTTGTTTACAACGAAAGGTAGGTACTGACAACCAGTAAAGGAATTAACCATTTGTTAGTGATTTGTCTGTTCAGATCATTGTTTCAAAAACGTAGTGGACAACCAACAATGTTTATTATTCGTAGTTGTGTTGAAAGTGAATTGTATATACTTCAGCTTCCAAGTGCAAGGTAGAGGTCTTCTTTTTGGTGGCTTCTTATACGTATAATACGTCTTTTTCCAGTGGTAAATGGTTACAGCAAACATCTTCATTCATTGCTGTCTCACAAGATCTATGTGCTGTGTTTGTATGGCACGGCAGTGAGTCTCCCGGCTTTGTGTGTCAAAGTGTAACTAAATGTTCTGAGTTCTTGAGAAAAAGGTCGCCTGGTTGGGTTGCAGTGGTTTGTAATATTATAATGGAGAAGTTTGGTTAGGTTGTCTGAGAGGTGGCAATGTGAACTGAAGATGATTACTATAGAAGAAGGTCAAGAGGAAGAGCAATTTTGGGATGTTGTGGGAGATAGACAGTACCCTACTTCTTTACTATTGGGAGGTATACATGTACTTCTTCAGTTTTTTTTTAATTTGAGGATATGTTGTGGAAGACTGGATAATAGTTTGTTTGTTGTTTCTTAGCTCCTCTGCATAGAAACAATGATCTTAGATTGTTTGAATTGAGCAGTGTCACTGGTCAATTTGTAGCAACTGAAGTGTTGCAGTCGTACCGTAAATTTGATGTTTGTAATCACTTTCCACTACTTCAGTATGATCTCTATTCGATTCCTCAACCTTGTATGGTTGTTTGTCATTTGTTTGTTATGTTGTTGATGTTGTTGTTATCAATTAGCTCTCTTCATGATTTGCACATCAAGTGCTGTTTTTGTGTGGATGGGGAAATTTAATAGTGAAATGAACAGTAGCCGGTGGCTGAAAGAAAGAAAACTAGCCATGCAGACTGCCTTGAACTTTGCAACATGTAAGGAATCTTCTGCTGTATTTGATGTAACATATATTATGGTGATTTCATATAGATTGTGGTATGAAAAGCTCTGCATTTGTGGTTAAAGCAGGTTTTGAACCAGAAGTTTTTCGACAACTTTTTCCTTTCTGGGAGGACCAGTTGTCTAGTCATGAAGTTATGGTGAGATTGACAATATACCATTTTTGATTGTTTTATGTATTCTATAATGTTAACGTAATGGTTGCTTCAGGAAACTCTTCAAACAGTTGAAGAAGAAATGACAGAGTTGAGCAGGTTTTATATTGAACTTGAAGGTACCTTCTGTGTAGTGGAGTTCATATTCATATATTTTGCTCTTTCAGACAATATACACTGGAGGAATTGCAGACGAGACCACTTCCAGAGTCTGTGGATTCCTGCAGGCTGGAGACGTATCTTTCTGATGAAGATTTTGTTGTAATTGTACTGTTTGTGATGATGGTGGATGTTGTGGCTATGTTTATGTGTAAATGCAGATTGCCATGGGGATGAATAGAAACAACTTTCTTAAGTTACCACATTGGCGGCAATTGGAAACGAAAAGAGCAGTAGGCCTTTTCTAGAGACATGTGACAGATTGTGTAGATATGAGTTTAGATATGCAAATTTATAAGATAGACTAGTCTAATTGTACTAGCTCAGTTATTAACAAAAAAAAGACAGCTTTGCTGCACTGCTTTATATACAGCCAGAGGTCCACGTGACCGGGAGGCCCGTATCAATGCGGTACAAGTACCATTATACTACAATCCTCTTTCCTTAGCTAACACTAGTAAACATCAACCGCTACAGCTAACAGATTGTATGCTTACCTACTACAATGCGATTACTGGTTCTTACAAATCTAGTCTGTCCCCAAGGCTTCATACCTCTAACAGGATAATATCTCTCTTCCACTCCTGTTGTAGTGAAGTCTGCACGTAAACTCCTGTGTTTCGATTGGTATCCCGGGTCCAGTTACCTCCGCTGGTTCTGGTTCCACCACCATGGTTGAATGGTCTTGTGGCTCTGTTACTAGGGTGTTGGCTGGAGTTCGGTGTTCTTGTGTCTCTAACCTCCTCGCTACTTGCAGCAGTTTGGCGGTGTGTCTCCGATGTTTCATTGTGTGGGAAAGTCGTGGTGGTAGTAGCTCCATGGCGATTTTTCAAATGGTCCATGTGTCTGTGCCACACTTCACCTGCACCTTGGACGTCATAAGACACTGGGCCCTTTGCCTAACCTGTTCCAGGTAACCACCCTGGCTCCTGTCTAGTTTTCACGAACACCCAGTCTCCCATGTTGAAGCTCTACTGCAGTACGCACTGATCGTGGTTCCATTTTTCTTGCTTCTGCTGTATCGTCACACCCAGACTAGGACTAAGGAAGTCTATTCTCAAATTTAGTCGTCTCCCCATAAGTGCTTCTGCCGGAGATATGCCCGTGGAAGAGTGTGGTGTCTTCCGGTACTATAGTAAAAATGTTGTCACTCTTTCACTGATGGTTCCTTCAATGTTTTTCACTGGCCCTTGTTTAACAGTTTGCACTGCCCTTTCTGCCAGTCAGTTTGTTGCTGGGTGGTAGGGTGCGGAGCATACATGCCTTATTCCTCCTTTCCCTAAGAAGTTGCTGAATTCACCACTTGTGAAAACAGTACCATTGTCTGATACAATTACAATCTCAGTCTTTTCTATTGCAGCTGCTGTAGTTGCTGTTTTCATTGGGTACACGTCTAACCATTTTGAGTGTGCATCAATGATGATAAGAAACATGTATCACTGGTAAGGGCCTGCATAATGTAGATGAAGACGTGACCATGGTTGTGGTGGCCCAGTCCATGGACGAAAGTGGGGCTTTGGAGGATCGTGGCAATGTAGTTGGCATTCATAACAAGTCTGGACTAAATTCTCTATGTCTCGGTCCATGTTAGGCCACCAAACATGAGCCTTGATATGGCTTTCCATCTTTGAAACTCCGGGATGCCCATCGTGGAGTTCTTCCAGTACTACTTTCCTTCCTGGGGGTGGAACCACTACCGTTGCTCCCCAGAGGACACATCTTTGGTGCACTAACAGTTCATATCGGCGCCTTGCACAAGGTTCTAGCTCTTTGCCCAACTTCCAGGCCAGCCGTTAAGTACGAATTTGTAAACCTGTGATAAAATAGGATCTCTACGCGTTCATATTGCAATGAATGTCTACTGAGATCGTTGGTGATTTGCTGAAGGTCTCCATCAGTAAGATAGTGTCTTCAGGAATCAGCACCTACTTTGGCTCGTCTGGAAGTGGTAGTCTGCTCAAAGCATCCGAATAGCTGTGAAGTGAATTCTGTAATTGTACAAAGCCAACTTCAAAGCCCATCTTTGAAATCTCGCTGCCGCTTGTGTTGGCGTTGCCTTTCGTTCATTGAACAACGTTATCAACGGTTTGCAATCTGTGACCAACTGAAAAGTACGACCATATACTGTACATACATATGGGATTTGGTTACCTCCAAAATGCAAGCAAAGCCTTCCTTCTCAATCTGACTGTAGCCATTTCTGCTTGATTCAGGGAACGCGACACAAATGCCACTGGTTTTTTGGCTCCATAACATGTGACAGCACCACCCCAATTCCATACTTTGATGCCTCACAAGACACAAACAGTGGTTAGGGTCAAAATGCACCAACACCTGTGTCGATAATAAGAGTTCCTGGACCTCTGTTGGATGTAGCCCGGCCATATCTATGTCCCAAGTACTCTATTGATTGAGTCATCAGCGAGCATTTTCCTTCGTTGTAGTCTGAAGCCTGCTTGCCTGAGGCCAGCTGTTCAGTCTCTGTCCTTTCACCAATGAGTATATCATCTAGGTGGGGATATCCTGTAATACATTCTCCAAAGTTCTTTGAAATATTCCCGATGCTGAGGACACTACAAGGGGTAATCATGTGTACTGAAACAAGCCCTTGCGTGCGTTCACCATTACCAGTCTTCTTGATTCTTCGTCTAGTACTAACTGCTGATATGCCTGAGACACATCGAGGGTTGAGAACACTGTGCAACCCATCATTTTAGTAAAAAATGTCCTCAATCCTAGGTATACGGTACCTGCCCAGTTTCACAGCTCAGTAGACTGTTATAATCACCACATAACCTAACAGTTTCTTTATCTTTCTTCAGGACAGCCACTATGGGTGCTGTCCAGTCAGCATGCATCACAGGTTCAATAATCCCTTGTTCCTGCAACAGACAGTTCAGTTTCCACCTTGTCTGTCCCTCAATGCCAATGGGACTGTCCTTGCTTTGCAGTATCTAATGACACTCCTTGATGTCTAGCAGTATTTTCACAAAATCGCCTGTGTACGTCCCCAGCTCTTCCCTGAAGACCTCTTCATGTCTCTTCAATACCTCCTCAAGAAACTTGTGGTACTCCACCTTGAAAAGAACTCTCCAATCAACGTGTATCTCTTTAATTAAGCCAATCTCGTCCCAGTAGCGTGGGACCCGACCCACTGAAATATACCAACGACAATTTCTTGGATTGGTCTCCATATTGCACTTATACTATTTTGCTTCCCCTTATGCAGATTTGCTGCCAGTATATGCCCTTAATTTCGTATGAGTTGGTCTTAGACTTTCATTGCTGTTGAGCCACAATTTTCTGTAGGTGTTCTCCCACATGATGGTGATGTAAGCACCTGTATTGATTCCATCTCAACACCTACCCCATTGATGTGCACTGGAGCAGTCATTGGCGTTTCCCCTTACTGGATGGTGGTATTTATGCAACACACCCCATCATCCCTGTCTTCCTCACTCTGTGTATCCTCCTGTTCCATGGTCATAAATCTTGTCGGATCTGCTAGCTGCCTGTGTTATCTTGCTCTTACAAACCCTTGTCATGTGACCAGTCTTCTGACACTTGAAGCAAGTTACTGCTTTGAACCAACATTCAGATGGCTGATGGCCCCATTGAAACAACTGCCGGGGGCTAACCTCCCATCACCTACCTTCTTGACATCAACCTTGTGTGTTGGTAACGCCGCTAGCCCAGATGTGACGGCACCTGCAGCTCCCCAGTATCCGTTGTTGCCCTCTCAAAGCTCACTGCTTTCTCGTACATTAGGTTTTCTTCCGTAACAATTTCTTCTGAGTGCTGGCAATGCGCAAACCACAAACAAAATCTCTTGTAAACCAAACCTCTGGAAATTGCCACGTGGTCGCCAAATGACTAACTGCTGCAGTAAAGTGTGTGACTGTTCACCCTCTTTCTGCTTCCTCGAATGAAAACGGGATCTCTCTGAGATCACCAATCGCTTCGATTTAAATGACGAAGGAGCTTAATTAACTCATCCTAGTTCACTTTCGGTTTCGATGGAGCGACCACATCCTTCAGCAGAGTATATGTCTCCGCGCCAATCGATATACCTTTCTGTTTTGCACTTTCCTCCGCTGTGTGTTCGTCCCTCAAGGTAAGTTTAACTGCATTGGCAGCAAAGAGCTGTTCGAGCCTGTCTAGGTAATCCTCGAAGTCAGAACCCACCACATACTGTTCTATGCTGCCAAAATCGCTATCCTCGTCGCCAAAATTAATAACTCAGTTATTATGACAATGAGACAAACTTCTACGCCAGAGACCCACGTGACCGGGAGGCCCGTATTAATTAACGACACTACTCAGTGTACTGAATTTTTCGAAACCATTTTTTGAAGCAAACCGCACAGTCTAGAGTCTGACCAATAAACTAAAATTCATGGTGGCGGTTCAGTCTGCACTGGCGCACTGTATAAAGTAACAGATGATTAATATACGGGGCCTAAGTTCATCTTGTACGGGAAAGTGAGTGTCATAGCAACAGCTGTAGCAGAGTACACCACCGTTGGACGGAATGGCGTCAACACCGCCTGACGTTGACCTTGATAGTGCAGGAACCGAGGTGTCAGATTTTCCTCTGGTGGCTGTCCCTCCTTCTACTCCGCACAGCAAACTGAGAGAATCAGCAGACGTTTCTACAAGCGACGCTTTTCAATTGCTAGACGAAGTGAGTTTGCAGGAGAAGTTGTTGCATGCGTCTGCGCATCTAAACAGTTTTCTGACTTGCAGCTGCTTAGTGAAGGCAAGGTGGGAGGTGATCGAGTTGCCAGACTAAAAGCTAAATATATGGAACTTCACAGCACACTCAAAACGTGAGATCGTTATAAAAGTTACAACGAACATAATTACAGCTGTTTGGGTGCTGAGGTACCCGCTCACGATTTACCGCGCACGCGCATGCACACCCACGCAAACTTGAAATCAGTCCTTTATCCACACGTTTACCATTACCAGTTTGAGATAGCTTGCTGTTGAACGAAAACGGAATTTCTCGATCTCTTGTTGCATGTGACCCGAAAATGGGTCTGGAACTTTGAGGCTAGTAGATGCGCCAGAGCTGTAGAGAGCTCTGAGATGCGCAATCCGATTTGTCGGCAGAGTCCCGCAGGTCTCCATGGCTACTTTCACTCTTCGAGTTGCGGATGCCATCACGATAGTACCATAATGCTCATTTTCGGGTCACGTGCTGCAAGAAAACAATTGAGAAAGCGCTTTGTTGTTCAACAGCAAGCTATCTCAAACTGGTAAATAGTAAATGTGTAGATAAAGAACCTAACACACTTGCCATTAGCTTTCTCGAAATGTCAAGTCAGAGTAGCGAAACTGCTATGGCGGACAAGAACGGGATTCACATTTTTCTTTGTACTGGGACTAGAGACTATGTCATAGAATGTGGTGCACCGTAAGATTTTCCCTTGTTCTGCTTCGTTATGACACAACTTGAAATCGTGGCACGATTTCATGTTTGCATGGGTGTGTCTGCATGTGCGTGAATCGTGAGCGGGCACCTTTAACAATTCAAACAAGGCTACTTACACGTTGCTTGTAATTTAGAATGTATGAGTCAGATGGGGTACGTTGTAATCATGATGAATATCAATGAATTTTGAAATGATCTATCTATTGATGCTCTAGCTGCTCAACTGTTTTCACAATTTAATATATCAGAAATTTATTGCAGAAGGTTTTAAGATATTAGACCCATGGTGCCTTAATTTTGTACACTGATCATGATTTGTGTATTGTTTTCAAAGTTGAGTTGGGAAACTATAACCAGAGCTGATGTTGTGTTTCAAAACAATCAGCTGCATGACAAGAGATGCTTTAGCTTAATTAAATTAATTAACAACTAAGAAGCTATCACTCCATATATTTATGCCATTTAGGTAAAGTGCAACCAAATTGCAATGCATCACAGTACGACAGTACTGGTTACACAATGCCTGTACTGAGTAGCTAACATGTTCGTGAATTGAACACATGAGATATTGATGTTTTCAGACTTTTCTTTTGAGCAATTTGTCTTTCAGATTTACTAGTTGTAGTTGCCTTCACTTTGATATTATTTATTGTGACTGAGAGTGCACCTTCCTGTTTTAGAGCAGAGAGAGAAGCAGCAATTCTTGGTCTTAGTCCTAATTATTTATAAATAAGGACAGATGTCTAGGTTTCTTGATTTTTATTTGTCACACACAAACCACGTACTGCAGTAACCACTAATGCTGTTACAGCATATGAAGTGGTTTGGATTAGTAAGGTTTTACTGTATAGGCATTTCAACTTTTTACTGAAATCTATAATTGTGCAGTAAAGTATCTGTTATGACATGAAATGGGGAAGTGTACTGCAGTTGTCAAAAGAAACTAACTAAATTTGGCAGTATGTTCATTTGCTGCAGTAGTTTAGGACATGTTTAAGACAATAAACAAATGGGTGGCTGCACACTGACAGTTTCTGTTTAACCAGTACTCGTGATCATGAGACAGCTCTTATACAGCAAGCAAAAGAGTACACTCAACAGGTTGCTGCTCAGCAAGCACAATTAGACAAGGTTGATCGAATCTTAGAAAGCGGAGACACCTCTGAAGCTATTCAACTTAGACGAGAATTGCTATCTGTGAGGTTTAATGCCAATACTTCCTCCATTTTTGTTGTGTTATTGTGCTGAGTTTGTAGCATGTGAATGAACTTTCACTCTCCGAGGATCGATATGAGAAGTTGATGTATGATATATATCTGTAAGTTTATGATTAAATCTTGACTTACTGGACTATACTGTTTGAATGTTAGCGTCATTGTAGACTAGAAGAAGACAGAAAGGAGGCTGAGAGGGAATATGACAGAACACTGAAGCCAGAGGTGAATGTGATAATTTATACTAGAGCAGCTATACTACTCATTACATTGCCCAGATGCATTTAATTGTGAGGAATTGCCATGAAAGTTACATAATCTTATATAGAATTTTAGTTACAGTTTATATAATAGAAGCTCACTATCCCGTTCTTTGCATGGGCAGACTAAATATTAATATTACTAATGGCTAGTAAGTTTCTGGAATCAGGCAAATTGTTTTGTTACTGAGTATACCGTTTTATGAACAAATTGTAGCAGAAAGCTTACCATCCCGTTGTCGGCATTGGCAGATTAGCTATTAATAGTACTAATGGGTAGCTATGATTATTAGTTGTTAGTTAATTAATTTATTGTTGTATGCATTCATGAAGTAAATCTCATTCACCTTGCTCTAATGTATTGTGAAGTGTATCTCTGAAGAATTTTATTCAGAGTTATGTATGTCCTGTTCAATGATATCTCGTTCTGAGATTATTGATTGTTAATTAATGTCCCGTTGAAGACAAAAATCTAATTGAGTGCATGTCCAGTTTCAAAAAAATTCCATTGATTGGATTATTGATTGTTTAATATCCCGTTGAAGCCATTTCGACAGTTCCGTTGCAGGGAACAGGTGTATCAAAAGATTTGCTACTACAGTATGCTGCATGATGTCATGTACATTGTGTTGTTGCTTGTCATTACTTCTGCTTATGTAGGAGACCATTCTCTAGATAGAGCATTTCCTGTCCTCCAGTACATTCTCTGTCGCCAGCTAAGAAGTGAAGCACTGAAATGATACTGGCACGTCAGTCGATCGCAACATTGACCACAGCTCCTCATTCTTGAAAACTTAATCATGTAGTTACAAAACTACACGCAAGCAACAGCAGCAGCTTTGCGTTCACATCCTCATAGACCACATGTTTCTCTTGTGCACTTATTTCTACACCCAGACGTCACATGCTCTCTTCTTCGGTAGGCTACACTGTACAACCAAGACGCAAAACATGGTCATAATACTACAAAAGATTACAATGGTAACTAAACCTATACTTTGTCGGCTTTTGGATCGGCATTTTTTTATATGAGTGGCTCGACACAGTAGACATGTTGTAGCCTGTGCGCAATATGCCCTTTCTACCCAAGGCAAAAAAGCATGCACATCAATCTGGACCGAGGTCCTTTAGTTTGATAGACAACACTAATAGTAATAACTTGCATATAAGTTTGGACCACATTATCCATAATTGTCGACAATTACTCAAGCATACAAAGCATCCTCTTTTCTGCGTACTCCCTTCTCCTCCTCTAAGCGTACATAATAAAATGTTGGTCATGTGAACCTGTTTTGAATGTACCATGGTATTACAATAATTTAAAAAATTAGAAGCTCTTTCAAAAATTGAGATGCACATTTTGTTGTTTTGGTCAGCGGTCTTCCATTGTTGTTTTCCTTTCTGTACTAGTCTTGCGTAGGCAGATCTTAACATCGCCCTCATGCCGCACAGGAAAGAGTGGACAGCGCTAGGTCTCTTAGACAGATCTGTCAGCGTCGCAGAGCACCTACTGTCCCACGCAATAATGCTTCTAACACGCGCAACGAACAGCTAGCACGTGCTATATGCATCATACACCTGAGATGGATAGTTAGTAACTTAGACATATATATATAACATGCGTAGGCATAAATGCAATATCCTGACTTCAGCATCACTTTCTATCTACTTCTGGACCAAAGAGATCATCAACATATTTTACTCTGTCCCAAAAGCGTACAACTACTCTACCTCCCCCCCTGGCGTACACTTTGTACACTTGAGAAAGTGTCGACAATTATGGATGACCCTTTAGTAGGAGTGCCTAAAAATTGCGTCGCACATGTGCCATGGTAATTGTAAACTTGAATGTGACAACTGTAGTCATTTTAACATGCCAGGCTACTAGGAAGGAAACACTAACTTCAGTGTAAAAATAACATTCATGTATTAAAAAACACAATTTCTCTGTATTTCAGTCATTAGCTATTTTGTGTTTATGTTAAAAACTACAAAAGACTATAATACATGTAGTTTGTCAACTGGATGATGAATTGATTACAATTGGTATTTTATTAGGATCTTGAGCAGAAGATACAGGAAATCAATAAAGCAATCGAGAAGCTGAAGGATGAAATAAGTCAGAGAACACAGGATTCTAAGCAGCTGCTTGAAGCAATTGAAGAGCGACAGAGACTAGCAGGTCTTGCTGCAAAAGAAATGGTAAGCATAATACACATGGAATAGCTTGTAGTTTTTAAACGATGTCATTTGAAAATTGGAGTAATGATATGCTTTGGCATGTATTACAGGATGAAGGCTTATTTAAGCAGGTTAAGCTAAAGGCAAGGCATTAACAGCTGATTTTAGAGTGTTGCTAGGAGATATTACCTGGGTCTTATTTAATGACAGGATGATTTTGTGCAAGAGACAACTGCTGCTGCTGCAGTTGCTAAAGAACTGGAGACATTGAAGTTAACCAAGATGTACTTGATTGCTCACAGATGTCTTGTTGAGTGACAAGCATTTTACTTCTTTTCTTATTTTGTGTGCAGCAATGTTGAGGACCAGAAAAGCAGACAAGAAGACCTTGCTAGTCAATTGGATGCTCAGGTAACTGATACTTGTATTGCTAAGCTACAGATCCATGGATGCAGTAATACATTGGTTCATAGTTGTGGTTTATTATGCACTAGAATTTTAATAAAGCATTTCTATGAAATGAGGAGAGTGTAGGGATTGCACAAAAATTACAACAATTTTTACAGTAATGGTGACGTCATCTATGTCTTTCCAACTCAGAGGACAACAATGTAGGAAGTGTGCATCGGAAAACTTGATGATGTCACCACTACTATGTAAAACTTGTTTATATTGTTTTTATATGCAATCCCTACATCTCTCTTCATTTTCATAGGACATTTCTAATTCTAGTTTAACTTGTTTTGCTTGTAGTGCAGAGCACTAGACTCAATTGAAAACAGAAGTAATCCTGTCATTTTGATACTCTCTCTGTCTGCATGAAGTTTGCCAATCATTACTAAAGTTTGCAGCTAGTTTAGCAACTTGACAATACTCTGAACAGTGTGACGTTCATTGTCTTGTCCACTACTCCAAGCTGTCATTTTCTCCTGTTACTTACATTGCAATTCTGCAGCTCGGGGGGAGGGGGCTGCAAAATGTGTCATAGGCTTCAAAATTGACAAGGCTTGCACCTGTTAACCAAATATCTTAATAACTTTTAATTGCAAAGCATAGACCCTTCAAGATTCTGTCTATTGTATAGTAGCAACCAGTCAGCATTCAATATGATCACATGTGACTTTCAAGCGTTGCTAGGTGTTGGCCCGGGAAAGTCCTGAATGAATTTTGATCATGGAGTCTGTGGTTTATATCTCAAGTGCAATGGCAATTGTCTTCCTTTTGTTAAGAGAAACTAATTCAGATTATTTTATGCATTATCCCTAAATTTCAAAATCTGATGTGTTGTTGATTTAGTATCCTTACTGGAAAAGAAAGTAAAACGAAATTTAGCCATACCCCCACATATTGACGAACACTTCTCATTTTGTAGTACTCCTAGATAGATCAAGTCTTACACTTTTCATTTAGAATAGGTTTATGTATGTTTTAGGCTTTTCTTAGTGGTTTACGTAAACACTCAGCCACACCCCAAACCTTGGCAATCTTTACGTACAGGCCTTTTGATTGGGAGGGTTCACTGCCGCTTGAGAGGGAAAGTGTTGCATTTTACTGGTTACACCCACACTAAGAAAGTTGGTGCCATGCATGCGCATGGGCTGGAGTGAGATTTCATAGTAGCACTAACACCTTATCAAGCCAACTACTCTGTAGATGATGTTTTCAGCTTTTAACGTTCTAATGGGTAATCGGTTGTCTTGGTACGTGTGGTATGGAAGATGGGAATACTTTGCCATGCCCAAAATCTACAAGTATGAGTCTTTTTCCTTTTCAGTTAGGCCATCTAAAGAACTCCACATGATAAGGGTGACATTTTGCATGACAGGCCAGTGTTTATTTGGGCATAATCCCGATGCGGAAAACTTGTAAATTCGAACTGACATCACTTTAGTATGGTGTCATTACTCAATTAGTGTTGCTGATTGGGACAAAATGTTGGCAAGAACACTGGTATAGGCAGGGTTATACTCCAATATTTGTTGTTTGTTTGTTAGATACTGTGTTTTCTATTTTAGTCTTTTCTGTTTTAGTCAGATTTAACTTAAAAATGAAGCAATGTAAATTTATCGGCTATTGGTACATAGTTTTATATTTAATAGTTTGGTGGTGTGTTATGAACTCCATGTGTTGACAGGTTTCAACTAAAATGTGTCAATTATTTCTTGCAGTTGCTGTCTGTAAGGACTTTTTAATTGTCTTATATTATTACTGCATATCAAGCATTGTGTAAGAGGATGACAGTGTTTTCAACCATTTGGTTACTAATGGTTGTGAGATCATTAATGCAATGTTTAATGTCACTACTAAAAGTAATATGAAATGTTAGGTTATACATGTTTTATGCACTATGTGAGTGAAACAGTCAGACCTGTTCTACCCGAAGTTGTATTGGGATCAGTTATGGCTACATGGAATGCCTTGAATGTGATAAACTGACAGTTATTATATGTAAGAGAAATGTCAATACAAGACCAAAGTGGATGGGGTCCAAACCTAAGTCTAGGATATAACCAATCTTTACAAACACCATGAAGACCTATCAAACTGTGCTGGATAGTATTCAATTGCAACCAAAGTGGATGATATTCAAACTGATGTAAAGGGAGTTATAACAAGAGTTGATGAAGTCGAAGCCAAAGTGACTAGACATAGTAGTTTATGGCAGATTTGTTTCGGCCACAGATTTGTTCCAAGGAGCAATGTGCGCAATGCTGTAGGCCAACCGTGTTATCTTGTTCCGCGGCGAGCGCACCTCACCTTGTTAGAGGTAGGAGAGTTTATTCTTGCTTAGCACTTCATCATTTTCTGCATTGCCCTAGACATCCAGGGTCCCGAAGATGTACAAAGTCTCGCGAATACATCCTTACATCGTAATTGTTTAATACAATTTACATGCAAGTTTGCATCCATCCATTTATTTAGACCAAACGTAACTAAATGGTAACCCACGTATCACTAGAGTTACGAAACACAGCAGCTGCAGCATTGCTGCATTTATTGATTATGGTCTACAAGACCTTTAACCAAAAAGTGACTAATAATGTTCCCCAGAACAAATCCGCGGTGCATCCTACCCCGGAACAAATCTGCTGCTACACTGGGACGAGCTTCACACATGGAGCTGGGTGAGCCTCGCTTGTGTGAAAACCAAATTGACCCTCAGATCGTTGAGCCATAGATGACTCAATTGCAGCAATACTCTTGTCATACAGCTGACAAACCATTAACCTTGTAGCAAGAAGATTGTTGAACTGTTTGATTGATGCTTCCGTCGCTTATACAGACTTGGACAAAATTATAGGGACACCTAGCATTTTTGTGTCTAGTCTAACTTTGGCACTGAATTTTTCTCTAGCAAAACCAAATGTTTTTCGAATTTCTTTTTTCATGGATTGCGCCATTGTTAGTATGTAACATAGCTTGAGTTCAAGACTGCAGCTGTACTTACTACCTACTGCGCATCTAGTTTGCTTTGAAGAAGGAAGACGGCCATTCGTACTTTTCTTGTCTTTGTACACATTCATCGCTCTTGGATGCTCATTCTTGGCATACAATCTAAGAATGCTCTGTAGTAGAGAGTGAAAGCAATTTTGTGGGTCCTCTTATCAACATTATGAAAAAAAGGCGAATCATCTGTTCTTGCGCATTGATTTCGCGCATGTGATCACAATTTGAATTGTTTTGCCATTTTAATCAATAAGCAAACTTCAACGTATTCAAAAATCATGCGACACTAATTAATTACAAAAAAATCCTGCTAAGACTAAAACTAAAAAAGTTATAGCAACAAAAGAACATTGACATGCCACTTCCGGTCCACGTTTTACATAGCAAAATCTGAAACTGCTACCGCCAAAATGTCAGCTGCACTAAAACCACTGCCCTTGAGACCGCCAAACTTAGGCGATAAGTTAGCCTGAACGTTCAGCTGCACGCAGTTGCAGAGTCTTGTTTTGTGAGATATTTGACGAGTTGCAGCGATGCCTCGAGGCAAACAGTTGAGTCCAAAAACGCAAGGGAAAATTGAAGCCCTTCACTCAGTTGGCCATTCTGTGCGTCAGATCGCAGCTTTTGTCCGTCGCTCCAGAAATTCGGTTCATCAGTGCCTGCAACGGCTTTCGCATGGCAGCAGTGATTATGAAAAACGACCTGGACGTGGGAAGGCAACGACAATCCGGGAAGATCATCAACTGAAGAGAATGGCACTGCAGAACCACAGAGCACCATCACGACTGCTCTCGTATCAGCTGACTGATGAAACCGGCAAGCAGGTGTCAAGTAGAACAGTCCGTTGTCGTCTCAGTGAGACAGGAGTGAACGCTCGGAGGCCTAGAAAAATACCACTGCTAACGGAAAACCATCGGCATTGCGACTGGGATGGCCAACTACTCACACACAATGGGCTTTGGATGACTGGAAATCTGTTCTTTGTACAGATGAGTCAAAAGTCAGCATAGGATACGATGGTGCTCTGTACGTTTGGCGTCGCAAAGGTGAGGAATTTCTCCCTGAATGTTGTGATCGTACGGTCCAGCACGCGGCTAATGTGATGTGTGGGGATCGATGTGTTGGCATGGTGTGGGGTCTCTGGTGAAACTGGAAGGTCGTTTGGACAGCACGGCGTACCAACAGGTTCTGGAGGAGCACATGCTTACAGACGCAGCGGCACTGATAGGAGACGACTTTGTCTTTCAGCAGGACAATGCGCCAATCCACACGTCTTGGTCAACAAGACAATGGCTACGCCAGCCTGACATCACACTGCTGGACTGGCCGCCGAAATCGCCTGATGCGAATCCAGTTGAGAACTTGTGGCATGAACTCGAAACTGCTGCCAACCGTTGCGAACCGAGAACTGCAGCTGAGCTCTGGAATGCTCTACAAGAGGCGTGGCAGCAGATTCCAGCCGCGCGTGTCCGGAACTTGGCAGAAAGTGTTCCGTGACGTCTGGATGGAATCAGGAGGGCGAGAGGCGAGAACGCTCGGTACTGAGGAACTGGTGAAGAGCTTCAATTTTCCTTCGCGTTATTAAAACCAGCTTTTTTAAAAGCCACTAAACAAAATCAGAGAGAGTCTAACTTTCGACGCTTACGCAGTCATGATGTCATACACTTTTAGGTCTCGTTTTCCGCAATGCGAAACGTAAAGAAAACAATTTAAGGTCTACAGTATTCTCAAGAAACCTAACAATCAATGCGGTAACTATTAAGTTCTTAACAATATTGATAGTTGGTAAATTGTGACCTAATTATTGTGTTACTACATACCCACAGCGGGGTGTCCCTATAATTTTGTCCAAGTCTGTATAGTATAGAATTTATTTCTCTAATAGAGCACAATTTCCTAACTTTCCTGCTGTCGAGAGAGGATGCTTTTATCACCAAGGACAGAATGCCAGATGTGTTTATATAGAATTTATTTCTCTATTAGGCCACAAAAGAAATTGGTTGTTTGGCAAGAGTTCGCGCACCAATTTCTAGCCGTGCATCAATTTCTTTTTTCTTTTTTATTCTGACTGCGCATGCATACGTAAATTATCCGGACTGCATCGGGG